>NW_027552557.1:0-73753 GCF_045843805.1 Urocitellus parryii | reverse complement strand
TATCCATATAATACAAAACAGAGTGAAACCTAAACATGAAAACGGTTACTGCAATGGAACGGTTTACCCTAGAAGAACGAAATTTGGTGAGCCAAGTGGGATTGGTGTACTGATCATTACCTGCAAGTATATTCAAGATTGGGTGAAAAAATGTTTGCTGATATTTGAGGAAACTCGTAGTGTTTTGGAAGCTTTGCAACCCCTTTCAATGAAATTGATTCTCGTCAGTCTCTGCTTGGGGCTACTTCAATAGGACACAAACCATAGTGATAGAACTTGGAACTACATTATTGTGCCAAATTTCAAAGAGCTAGCACAAACCGTGTTTGATTTAGAGTTCCAACTACATGTATCCATATAGGAGAAATCAGAGTGAAACCTAAACATGAAAACGGTTACTGAAAAAGGAACGGTTTACCCTAAAAGAACGAAATTTGGTGAGCCAAGTGGGATTGGTGTAGTGATCATTACCTCCCAGTATCATCAAGATTGGGTGAAAAAATGTTTGCTAAAGTTTCAGGAAAATCGTAGTTTTTTTGAAGCTTGGCATCCCCTTTCAATGAAAGTGATTCTCGTCAGTCTCTGCTTAGGCCTACTTCAATAGGACACAAACCATAGCGATAGAACTTGGAAGTACATTATTGTGTCAAGTTTCAAAGAGCTAGCACGAACCGTGTTTGATTTAGAGTTCCAACTACATGTATCCATATAGGAGAAAACAGAGTGAAACTTAAACATGAAAACGGTTACTGTAAAGGAACGGTTTAACCTAGAAGAACGAAATTTGGTGAGCCAAGTTTGATTGGTGTACTGATCATTACCTGCCAGTATCATCAAGATTGGGTGAAAAAATGTTTGCTGAGATTTCCCGAAACTCGTACTTTTTTGGAAGCTTGACAACCCCTTTCAATGAAAGTTATTCTCGTCAGTCTCTGCTTGGGGCTACTTCAATAGGACACAAACCATAGCGATAGAACTTGGAACTACATTATTGTGCCAAGTTTCAAAGACATAGCACAAACCGTGTTTGATTTAGAGTTCCAACTACATGTATCCATATAGGAGAAAACAGAGTGAAACCTAAACATGAAAACGGTTACTGCAAAGGAACGGTTTAACCTAGAAGAACGAAATTTGGTGAGCCAAGTGGGATTGGTGTACTGATCATTACCTGCAGTATCATGAAGATTGGGTGAAAAAATGTTAGCTTAGATTTCAGGAATCTCGTAGTTTTTTGGAAGCTGGCAACCCCTTTCAATGAAAGTGATTCTTGTCAGTCTCTGCTTTGGCCTACTTCAATAGGACACAAACCATAGCGATAGAATTTGGAACTACATTATTGTTCCAAATTTCAAAGAGCTAGCACAAACCGTGTTTGATTTAGAGTTCCAACTACATGTATCCATATAGGAGAAAACAGAGTGAAACCTAAACATGAAAACGGTTACTGCAAAGGAACGGTTTAACCTAGAAGAACAAAATTTGGTGAGCCAAGTTGGATTGGTGTACTAATCATAACCTGCAAGTATCATCAAGATTGGGTGAAAAAACGTTTGCTCAGATTGAAGGAAATCGTAGTTTTTTTGAAGCTTGGAAACCCCTTTAAATGAAGGTGATTCTCGTAAGTCTCTGCTTGGGGCTACTTCAATAGGACACAAACCATAGTGATGGAACTTGGAACTACATTATTGTGCCAAGTTTCAAAGAGCTATCACAAACCGTGTTTGATTTACAGTTCCAAATACATGTATCCATATAGGAGAAAACAGAGTGAAACCTAAACATGAAAACGGTTACTACAAAGGAACGGTTTAACCTAGAAGAACGAAATTTGGTGAGCCAAGTGGGATTGGATTACTGATCATTACCTGCAAGTATCCTCAAGATTGGTGAAAAAATGTTTGCTGAGATTTCAGGAAACTCGTAGTTTTTTGGAAGCTTGGCAACCCCTTTCAATGAAAGTGATTCTCGTCAGTCTGTGCTTGGGGCTACTTCAATAGGACACAAAACATAGCGACAGAACTTTGAACTACATTATTGTGCCAAGTTTCAAAGAGCTAGCACAAACCGTGTTTGATTTAGAGTTCCAAATACATGTATCCATATAGGAGAAAACAGAGTGAAACCTAAACATGAAAACGGTTACTGCAAAGGAACGGTTAAACCTAGAAGAACAAAATTCGGTGAGCCAAGTGGGATTGGTGTACTAATCATTACCTGCAAGTATTTTCAAGATTGGGTGAAAAAACGTTTGCTCTCATTTAAGGAAATCGTAGTTTTATTGAAGCTTGGCAACCCCGTTCAATGAAAGTGATTTTCTTCAGTCTCTGCTTGGGGCTACTTCAATTGGACACAAACCATAGTGATGGAACTTGGAACTACATTATTGTGCAAATTTTCAAAGAGCTATCACAAACCGTGTTTGATTTAGAGTTCCAAATATATGTATCCATATAGGAGAAAACAGAGTGAAACCTAAACATGAAAACGGTTACTGCAAAGGAACGGTGTAACCTAGAAGAACGAAATTTGGTGAGCCAAGTGGGATTGGTATACTAATCATTACCTGCAAGTATCATCAAGATTGGTGAAAAAATGTTTGCTGAGATTTCAGGAAACTCGTAGTTTTTTGGAAGCTTGGCATCCCCTTTCAATGAAAGTGATTCTCGTCAGTCTCTGCTTGGGGCTACTTCAATAGGACACTAACCATAGCCATAGAACTTGGAACTACATTATTGTGCCAAGTTTCAAAGAGCTAGCACAAACCGTGTTTGATTTAGAGTTCCAACTGCATATAACCATATAGGAGAAAACAGAGTGAAACCAAAACATGAAAATGGTTACTACAAATGAACGGTTTAACCTAGAAGAACGAAATTTGGTGAGCCAAGTGGGATTGGTGTACTGATCATTACCTGGAAGTATCATCAAGATTGGGTGAAAAAATGTTTGCTGAGATTTCAGGAAACTCGTAGTTTTTTGGAAGCTTGGCAACCCCGTTTCAATGAATGTGATTCTCGTCAGTCTCTGCTTGGGGCTATTTCAATAGGACACAAACCATAGCGATAGAACTTGGAACTACATTATTGTGCAGGGTTTCAAAGAGCTAGCACAAACCGTGTTTGATTTAGAGTTCAACTACATATATCCATATAGGAGAAAACAGAGTGAAACCTAAACATGAAAACGCTTCTTGCAAAGGAATGATTTAACCTAGAAGAACAAAATTTGGTGAGCCAAGTGGGATTGGTGTACTGATCATTACCTGCAAGTATCATCAAGATTGGTGAAAAAATGTTTGCTGAGATTTCAGGAAACTCGTAGTTTTTTGGAAGCTTGGCAACCCCTTTCAATGAAAGTGATTCTCATCAGTCTCTGCTTGGGGCTACTTCAATAGGACACAAAACATAGCGACAGAACTTGGAACTACATTATTGTACCAAGTTTCAAAGAGCTAGCACAAACCGTGTTTTATTTAGAGTTCCAACTACATATATCCATATAGGAGAAAACAGAGTGAAACCTAAACATGAAAACGGTTGCTACAAAGGAACGGTTTAACCTAGAAGAACGAAATTTGGTGAGCCAAGTGGGATTGGTGTACTAATCATTACCTGCAAGTATCATCAAGATTGGTGAAAAAATGTTTGCTGAGATTTCAGGAAACTCGTAGTTTTTTGAAAGCTAGGCAACCCCTTTCAATGAAAGTGATTCTCATCAGTCTCTGCTTGGGGCTACTTCAATAGGACACAAACCATAGCCATAGAACTTGGAACTACATTATTGTGCCAAGTTTCAAAAGCTAGCACAAACCGTGTTTGATTTAGAGTTCCAACTACATGTATCCGTATAGGAGAAAACAGAGTGAAACCTAAACATGAAAACGATTACTGCAGAGGAACGGTTTAACCTAGAAGAACGAAATTTGGTGAACCAAGTGGGATTGGTGTACTGATCATTACCTGCAAGTATCATCAAGATTGGGTGAAAAAATGTTTGCTGAGATTTCAGGAAACTCGTAGATTTACGGAAGCTTGGCAACCCCTTTCAATGAAAGTGATTCTCGTCAGTCTCTGCTTCGGGCTACTTCAATAGGACACAAACCATAGCGATAGAACTTGGAACTACATTATTGTGCCAAGTTTCAAAGAATTAGCACAAACCGTGTTTGATTTAGAGTTCCAACTACATGTATCCATATGGGAGAAAACAGAGTGAAACCTAAACATGAAAACGGTTCTTGCAAAGGAATGATTTAACCTAGAAGAACAAAATTTGGTGAGCCAAGTGGGATTGGTGTACTGATCATTACCTGCAAGTATCATCAAGATTGGTGAAAAAATGTTTGCTGAGATTTCAGGAAACTCGTAGTTTTTTGGAAGCTTGGCAACCCCTTTCAATGAAAGTGATTCTCGTCAGTCTCTGCTTGGGGCTACTTCAATAGGACACAAAACATAGCGACAGAACTTGGAACTACATTATTGTACCAAGTTTCAAAGAGATAGCACAAACCGTGTTTGATTTAGAGTTCCAACTACATATATCCATATGGGAGAAAACAGAGTGAAACCTAAACATGAAAACGGTTGCTACAAAGGAACGGTTTAACCTAGAAGAACGAAATTTGGTGAGCCAAGTGGGATTGGTGTACTGATCATTACCTGCAAGTATCATCAAGATTGGTGAAAAAATGTTTGCTGAGATTTCAGGAAACTCGTAGTTTTTTGGAAGCTTGGCAACCCCTATCAATGAAAGTGATTCTCGTCAGTCTCTGCTTGGGGCTACTTCAATAGGACACAAACCATAGCCATAGAACTTGGAACTACGTTATTGTGCCAAGTTTCAAAAGCTAGCACAAACCGTGTTTGATTGAGAGTTCCAAATACATGTATCCATATAGGAGAAAACAGAGTGAAACCTAAACATGAAAACGGTTACTGCAAAGGAACGGTTTAACCTAGAAGAACAAAATTTGGTGAGCCAAGTGGGATTGGTGTACTAATCATTACCTGCAAGTATCATCAAGATTGGGTGAAAAAACGTTTGCTCAGATTTAAGGAAATCGTAGTTTTTTGGAAGCTTGGCAACCCCTTTGAATGAAAGTGATTCTCGTCAGTCTCTGCTTGGGGCTACTTCAATAGGACACAAACCATAGTGATGGAACTTGGAACTACATTATTGTGCAAATTTTCAAAGAGCTATCACAAACCGTGTTTGATTTAGAGTTTCAAATATATGTATCCATATAGGAGAAAACAGAGTGAAACCTAAATATGAAAACGGTTACTGCAAAGGAACGGTGTAACCTAGAAGAACGAAATTTGGTGAGCCAAGTGGGATTGGTGTACTGATCATGACCTGCCAGTATCATCAAGATTGGGTGAAAAAATATTTGCTGAGATTTCAGGAAAGCCATTGTTTTTTGGAAGCTTGGCAACCCCTTTCAATGAAAGTGATTTATGTCAGTCTCTGCTTGGGGCTACTTCAATAGGACACAAAACATAGCGACAGAACTTGGAACTACATTATTGTGCCAAGTTTCAAAGAGCTAACACAAACCGTGTTTGATTTTGAGTTCCAACTACATGTATCCATATAGTAGAAAACAAAGTGAAACCTAAACATGAAAACGGTTACTGCAAAGGAATGGTTTAACCTAGAAGAACAAAATTTGGTGAGCCAAGTGGGATTGGTGTACTAATCATTACCTGCAAGTATCATCAAGATTGGGTGAAAAAATGTTTGCTCAGATTTAAGGAAATCGTAGTTTTTTTGAAGCTTGGCAACCCCTTTCAATGAAAGTGATTCTCGTCAGTCTCTGCTTGGGGCTACTACAATAGGACACAAACCTTAGCAATAGAACTGGGAACTACATTATTGTGCCAATTTTCAAAGAGCTCCACAAACCGTGTTTGATTTAGAGTTCCAACTATATGTATCCATATAGGAGAAAACAGAGTGAAACCTAAACATGAAAACGGTTACTGCAAAGGAACGGTTTAACCTAGAAGAACTAAATTTGGAGAGCCAAGTGGGATTGGTGTACTGATCATTACCTGCAAGTATCATCAAGATGGTGAAAAAATGTTTGCTGAGATTTCAGGAAACACGTAGTTTTTTGGAAGCTTGGCAACCCCTTTCAACGAAAGTGATTCTCGTCAATCTCTGCTTGGGGCTACTTCAATAGGACTCAAACCATAGCGATAGAACTTGGAACTACATTATTGTGCCAAGTTTCAAAAAGCTAACACAAACAGAGTTTGATTTTGAGTTCCAACTACATGTATCCATATAGTAGAAAACAAAGTGAAACCTAAACATGAAAACGGTTACTGCAAAGGAATGGTTTCACCTAGAAGAACAAAATTTGGTGAGCCAAGTGGGATTGGATTACTGATCATTACCTGCAAGTATCATCAAGATTGGTGAAAAAATGTTTGCTGAGATTTCAGGAAACTCGTAGTTTTTTGGAAGCTTGGCAACCCATTTGAATGAAAGTGATTCTCGTCAGTCTCTGCTTGGGGCTACTTCAATAGGACACAAACCATAGTCATAGAACTTGGAACTACATTATTGTGCCAAGTTTCAAAGAGCTAGCACAAACCGTGTTTGATTTAGAGTTCCAAATACATGTATCCATATAGGAGAAAACAGAGTGAATCCTAAACGTGAAAACGGTTACTGCAAAGGAACGGTTTAACCTAGAAGAATGAAATTTGGTAAGCCAAGTGGGATTGGTGTACTGATCATTACCTGCAAGTATCATCAAGATTGGGTGAAAAAATATTTGCTGAGATTTCAGTTAAGCCGTTGTTTTTTGGATGCTTGGCAACCCCTTTCAATGAAAGTGATTCTCGTCAGTCTCTGCTTGGGGCTACTTCAATAGGACACAAAACATAGCGACAGAACTTGGAACTACATTATGGTGCCAAGTTTCAAAGAGCTAGCACAAACCGTGTTTGATTTAGAGTTCCAACTACATATATCCATATGGGAGAAAACAGAGTGAAACCTAAACATGAAAACGGTTGCTACAAAGGAACGGTTTAACCTAGAAGAACGAAATTTGGTGAGCCAAGTGGGATTGGTGTACTGATCATTACCTGCAAGTATCATCAAGATTGGTGAAAAAATGTTTGCTGAGATTTCAGGAAACTCGTAGTTTTTTGGAAGCTTGGCAACCCCTATCAGTGAAAGTGATTCTCGTCAGTCTCTGCTTGGGGCTACTTCAATAGGACACAAACCATAGCCATAGAACTTGGAACTACGTTATTGTGCCAAGTTTCAAAAGCTAGCACAAACCGTGTTTGATTGAGAGTTCCAAATACATGTATCCATATAGGAGAAAACAGAGTGAAACCTAAACATGAAAACGGTTACTGCAAAGGAACGGTTTAACCTAGAAGAACAAAATTTGGTGAGCCAAGTGGGATTGGTGTACTAATCATTACCTGCAAGTATCATCAAGATTGGGTGAAAAAACGTTTGCTCAGATTTAAGGAAATCGTAGTTTTTTGGAAGCTTGGCAACCCCTTTGAATGAA
The DNA here is from genome assembly GCF_045843805.1 of Urocitellus parryii. NCBI lineage: Eukaryota > Metazoa > Chordata > Mammalia > Rodentia > Sciuridae > Urocitellus > Urocitellus parryii. The sequence goes on along the minus strand of NW_027552557.1, from coordinate 66,210 downwards.
AGTGATTCTCGTCAGTCTCTGCTTGGGGCTACTTCAATAGGACACAAACCATAGTGATGGAACTTGGAACTACATTATTGTGCAAATTTTCAAAGAGCTATCACAAACCGTGTTTGATTTAGAGTTTCAAATATATGTATCCATATAGGAGAAAACAGAGTGAAACCTAAATATGAAAACGGTTACTGCAAAGGAACGGTGTAACCTAGAAGAACGAAATTTGGTGAGCCAAGTGGGATTGGTGTACTGATCATGACCTGCCAGTATCATCAAGATTGGGTGAAAAAATATTTGCTGAGATTTCAGGAAAGCCATTGTTTTTTGGAAGCTTGGCAACCCCTTTCAATGAAAGTGATTTATGTCAGTCTCTGCTTGGGGCTACTTCAATAGGACACAAAACATAGCGACAGAACTTGGAACTACATTATTGTGCCAAGTTTCAAAGAGCTAACACAAACCGTGTTTGATTTTGAGTTCCAACTACATGTATCCATATAGTAGAAAACAAAGTGAAACCTAAACATGAAAACGGTTACTGCAAAGGAATGGTTTAACCTAGAAGAACAAAATTTGGTGAGCCAAGTGGGATTGGTGTACTAATCATTACCTGCAAGTATCATCAAGATTGGGTGAAAAAATGTTTGCTCAGATTTAAGGAAATCGTAGTTTTTTTGAAGCTTGGCAACCCCTTTCAATGAAAGTGATTCTCGTCAGTCTCTGCTTGGGGCTACTACAATAGGACACAAACCTTAGCAATAGAACTGGGAACTACATTATTGTGCCAATTTTCAAAGAGCTCCACAAACCGTGTTTGATTTAGAGTTCCAACTATATGTATCCATATAGGAGAAAACAGAGTGAAACCTAAACATGAAAACGGTTACTGCAAAGGAACGGTTTAACCTAGAAGAACTACATTTGGAGAGCCAAGTGGGATTGGTGTACTGATCATTACCTGCAAGTATCATCAAGATGGTGAAAAAATGTTTGCTGAGATTTCAGGAAACACGTAGTTTTTTGGAAGCTTGGCAACCCCTTTCAACGAAAGTGATTCTCGTCAATCTCTGCTTGGGGCTACTTCAATAGGACTCAAACCATAGCGATAGAACTTGGAACTACATTATTGTGCCAAGTTTCAAAAAGCTAACACAAACAGAGTTTGATTTTGAGTTCCAACTACATGTATCCATATAGTAGAAAACAAAGTGAAACCTAAACATGAAAACGGTTACTGCAAAGGAATGGTTTCACCTAGAAGAACAAAATTTGGTGAGCCAAGTGGGATTGGATTACTGATCATTACCTGCAAGTATCATCAAGATTGGTGAAAAAATGTTTGCTGAGATTTCAGGAAACTCGTAGTTTTTTGGAAGCTTGGCAACCCATTTGAATGAAAGTGATTCTCGTCAGTCTCTGCTTGGGGCTACTTCAATAGGACACAAACCATAGCCATAGAACTTGGAACTACATTATTGTGCCAAGTTTCAAAGAGCTAGCACAAACCGTGTTTGATTTAGAGTTCCAAATACATGTATCCATATAGGAGAAAACAGAGTGAATCCTAAACGTGAAAACGGTTACTGCAAAGGAACGGTTTAACCTAGAAGAATGAAATTTGGTAAGCCAAGTGGGATTGGTGTACTGATCATTACCTGCAAGTATCATCAAGATTGGGTGAAAAAATATTTGCTGAGATTTCAGTTAAGCCGTTGTTTTTTGGATGCTTGGCAACCCCTTTCAATGAAAGTGATTCTCGTCAGTCTCTGCTTGGGGCTACTTCAATAGGACACAAAACATAGCGACAGAACTTGGAACTACATTATGGTGCCAAGTTTCAAAGAGCTAGCACAAACCGTGTTTGATTTTGAGTTCCAACTTCATGTATCCATATAGGAGAAAACAGAGTGAAACCTAAACATGAAAACGGTTACTGCAAAGGAACGGTTTAACCTAGAAGAACGAAATTTGGTGAGCCAAGTGGGATTGGTGTACTGATCATCACCTGCCAGTATCATCAAGATTGGGTGAAAAAATGTTTGCTGAAAATTCCAGAAACACGTAGTTTTTCGGAAGCTTGGCAACCCCTTTCAATGAACGTGATTCTCGTCAGTCTCTGCTTGGGGCTACTTCAATAGGACACAAACCATAGCGATAGAACTTTGAACTACTTTATTGTGCCAAGTTTCAAAGAGCTATCACAAACCGTGTTTGATTTAGAGTTGCAACTACATGTATCCATATAGGAGAACACAGAGTGAAACCTAAACATGAAAACGGTTACTGCAAAGGAACGGTTTAACCTAGAAGAACGAAATTTGGTGAGCCAAGTGGGATTGGATTACTGATCATTACCTGCCAGTATCATCAAGATTGGGTGAAAAAATGTTTGCTAAAGTTTCAGGAAATCGTAGTTTTTTGGAAGCTTGGCAACCCCTTTCAAAGAAAGTGATTCTCGTCAGTCTCTGATTAGGGCTACTTCAATAGGACACAAACCATATCGATAGAACTTGGAACTACATTATTGTGCCAAGTTTCAAAGAGCTAGCACAAACCGTGTTTGATTTAGAGTTCCAAATACATGTATCCGTATAGGAGAAAACAGAGTGAAACCTAAACATGAAAACGGTTACTGCAATGGAACGGTTTAACCTAGAAGAACAAAATTTGGTGAGCCAAGTGGGATTGGTGTACTGATCATTACCTGCCAGTATCATCAAGATTGGGTGAAAAAATGTTTGCTGAAATTTCCAGAAACTCGTAGTTTTTTGGAAGCTTGGCAACCCCTTTCAATGAAGTGTTTCTCGTCAGTCTCTGCTTGGGGCTACTTCAATAGGACACAAACCATCGTGATAGAACTTGGAACTACATTATTGTGCCACGTTTCAAAGAGCTAGCACAAACCGTGTTTGATTTAGAGTTCCAACTACATGTATCCATATAATACAAAACAGAGTGAAACCTAAACATGAAAACGGTTACTGCAATGGAACGGTTTACCCTAGAAGAACGAAATTTGGTGAGCCAAGTGGGATTGGTGTACTGATCATTACCTGCAAGTATATTCAAGATTGGGTGAAAAAATGTTTGCTGATATTTGAGGAAACTCGTAGTGTTTTGGAAGCTTTGCAACCCCTTTCAATGAAATTGATTCTCGTCAGTCTCTGCTTGGGGCTACTTCAATAGGACACAAACCATAGTGATAGAACTTGGAACTACATTATTGTGCCAAATTTCAAAGAGCTAGCACAAACCGTGTTTGATTTAGAGTTCCAACTACATGTATCCATATAGGAGAAATCAGAGTGAAACTAAACATGAAAACGGTTACTGAAAAAGGAACGGTTTACCCTAAAAGAACGAAATTTGGTGAGCCAAGTGGGATTGGTGTAGTGATCATTACCTCCCAGTATCATCAAGATTGGGTGAAAAAATGTTTGCTAAAGTTTCAGGAAATCATAGTTTTTTTGAAGCTTGGCAACCCCTTTCAATGAAAGTGATTCTCGTCAGTCTCTGCTTAGGCCTACTTCAATAGGACACAAACCATAGCGATAGAACTTGGAAGTACATTATTGTGTCAAGTTTCAAAGAGCTAGCACGAACCGTGTTTGATTTAGAGTTCCAACTACATGTATCCATATAGGAGAAAAGAGAGTGAAACTTAAACATGAAAACGGTTACTGTAAAGGAACGGTTTAACCTAGAAGAACGAAATTTGGTGAGCCAAGTTTGATTGGTGTACTGATCATTACCTGCCAGTATCATCAAGATTGGGTGAAAAAATGTTTGCTGAGATTTCCCGAAACTCGTACTTTTTTGGAAGCTTGACAACCCCTTTCAATGAAAGTTATTCTCGTCAGTCTCTGCTTGGGGCTTCTTCAATAGGACACAAACCATAGCGATAGAACTTGGAACTACATTATTGTGCCAAGTTTCAAAGACATAGCACAAACCGTGTTTGATTTAGAGTTCCAACTACATGTATCCATATAGGAGAAAACAGAGTGAAACCTAAACATGAAAACGTTTACTGCAAAGGAACGGTTTAACCTAGAAGAACGAAATTTGGTGAGCCAAGTGGGATTGGTGTACTGATCATTACCTGCAGTATCATGAAGATTGGGTGAAAAAATGTTAGCTTAGATTTAAGGAAACTCGTAGTTTTTTGGAAGCTGGCAACCCCTTTCAATGAAAGTGATTCTTGTCAGTCTCTGCTTTGGGCTACTTCAATAGGACACAAACCATAGCGATAGAATTTGGAACTACATTATTGTTCCAAATTTCAAAGAGCTAGCACAAACCGTGTTTGATTTAGAGTTCCAACTACATGTATCCATATAGGAGAAAACAGAGTGAAACCTAAACATGAAAACGGTTACTGCAAAGGAACGGTTTAACCTAGAAGAACAAAATTTGGTGAGCCAAGTTGGATTGGTGTACTAATCATAACCTGCAAGTATCATCAAGATTGGGTGAAAAAACGTTTGCTCAGATTGAAGGAAATCGTAGTTTTTTTGAAGCTTGGAAACCCCTTTAAATGAAGGTGATTCTCGTAAGTCTCTGCTTGGGGCTACTTCAATAGGACACAAACCATAGCGAAAGAACTTGGAACTACATTATTGTGCCAAGTTTCAAAGAGCTATCACAAACCGTGTTTGATTTACAGTTCCAAATACATGTATCCATATAGGAGAAAACAGAGTGAAACCTAAACATGAAAACGGTTACTACAAAGGAACGGTTTTAACCTAGAAGAACGAAATTTGGTGAGCCAAGTGGGATTGGATTACTGATCATTACCTGCAAGTATCCTCAAGATTGGTGAAAAAATGTTTGCTGAGATTTCAGGAAACTCGTAGTTTTTTGGAAGCTTGGCAACCCCTTTCAATGAAAGTGATTCTCGTCAGTCTGTGCTTGGGGCTACTTCAATAGGACACAAAACATAGCGACAGAACTTTGAACTACATTATTGTGCCAAGTTTCAAAGAGCTAGCACAAACCGTGTTTGATTTAGAGTTCCAACTACATGTATCCATATAGGAGAAAACAGAGTGAAACCTAAACATGAAAACGGTTACTGCAAAGGAATGGTTAAACCTAGAAGAACAAAATTCGGTGAGCCAAGTGGGATTGGTGTACTAATCATTACCTGCAAGTATTTTCAAGATTGGGTGAAAAAACGTTTGCTCTCATTTAAGGAAATCGTAGTTTATTGAAGCTTGGCAACCCCGTTCAATGAAAGTGATTTTCTTCAGTCTCTGCTTGGGGCTACTTCAATAGGACACAAACCATAGTGATGGAACTTGGAACTACATTATTGTGCAAATTTTCAAAGAGCTATCACAAACCGTGTTTGATTTAGAGTTCCAAATATATGTATCCATATAGGAGAAAACAGAGTGAAACCTAAACATGAAAACGGTTACTGCAAAGGAACGGTGTAACCTAGAAGAACGAAATTTGGTGAGCCAAGTGGGATTGGTATACTAATCATTACCTGCAAGTATCATCAAGATTGGTGAAAAAATGTTTGCTGAGATTTCAGGAAACTCGTAGTTTTTTGAAGCTTGGCATCCCCTTTCAATGAAAGTGATTCTCGTCAGTCTCTGCTTGGGGCTACTTCAATAGGACACTAACCATAGCCATAGAACTTGGAACTACATTATTGTGCCAAGTTTCAAAGAGCTAGCACAAACCGTGTTTGATTTAGAGTTCCAACTGCATATAACCATATAGGAGAAAACAGAGTGAAACCAAAACATGAAAATGGTTACTACAAATGAACGGTTTAACCTAGAAGAACGAAATTTGGTGAGCCAAGTGGGATTGGTGTACTGATCATTACCTGCAAGTATCATCAAGATTGGGTGAAAAAATGTTTGCTGAGATTTCAGGAAACTCGTAGTTTTTTGGAAGCTTGGCAACCCGTTTCAATGAATGTGATTCTCGTCAGTCTCTGCTTGGGGCTATTTCAATAGGACACAAACCATAGCGATAGAACTTGGAACTACATTATTGTGCAGGGTTTCAAAGAGCTAGCACAAACCGTGTTTGATTTAGAGTTCAACTACATATATCCATATAGGAGAAAACAGAGTGAAACCTAAACATGAAAACGCTCCTTGCAAAGGAATGATTTAACCTAGAAGAACAAAATTTGGTGAGCCAAGTGGGATTGGTGTACTGATCATTACCTGCAAGTATCATCAAGATTGGTGAAAAAATGTTTTCTGAGATTTCAGGAAACTCGTAGTTTTTTGGAAGCTTGGCAACCCCTTTCAATGAAAGTGATTTATGTCAGTCTCTGCTTGGGGCTACTTCAATAGGACACAAAACATAGCGACAGAACTTGGAACTACATTATTGTGCCAAGTTTCAAAAGCTAACACAAACCGTGTTTGATTTTGAGTTCCAACTACATGTATCCATATAGTAGAAAACAAAGTGAAACCTAAACATGAAAACGGTTACTGCAAAGGAATGGTTTAACCTAGAAGAACAAAATTTGGTGAGCCAAGTGGGATTGGTGTACTAATCATTACCTGCAAGTATCATCAAGATTGGGTGAAAAAATGTTTGCTCAGATTTAAGGAAATCGTAGTTTTTTGAAAGCTTCGCAACCCCTTTCAATGAAAGTGATTCTCGTCAGTCTCTGCTTGGGGCTACTACAATAGGACACAAACCTTAGCAATAGAACTGGGAACTACATTATTGTGCCAATTTTCAAAGAGCTCCACAAACCGTGTTTGATTTAGAGTTCCAACTATATGTATCCATATAGGAGAAAACAGAGTGAAACCTAAACATGAAAACGGTTACTGCAAAGGAACGGTTTAACCTAGAAGAACTAAATTTGGAGAGCCAAGTGGGATTGGTGTACTGATCATTACCTGCAAGTATCATCAAGATTGGTGAAAAAATGTTTGCTGAGATTTCAGGAAACACGTAGTTTTTTGGAAGCTTGGCAACCCCTTTCAACGAAAGTGATTCTCGTCAATCTCTGCTTGGGGCTACTTCAATAGGACTCAAACCATAGTGATAGAACTTGGAACTACATTATTGTGCCAAGTTTCAAAAAGCTAACACAAACAGAGTTTGATTTTGAGTTCCAACTACATGTATCCATATAGTAGAAAACAAAGTGAAACCTAAACATGAAAACGGTTACTGCAAAGGAATGGTTTCACCTAGAAGAACAAAATTTGGTGAGCCAAGTGGGATTGGATTACTGATCATTACCTGCAAGTATCATCAAGATTGGTGAAAAAATGTTTGCTGAGATTTCAGGAAACTCGTAGTTTTTTGGAAGCTTGGCAACCCATTTGAATGAAAGTGATTCTCGTCAGTCTCTGCTTGGGGCTACTTCAATAGGACACAAACCATAGCCATAGAACTTGGAACTACATTATTGTGCCAAGTTTCAAAGAGCTAGCACAAACCGTGTTTGATTTAGAGTTCCAAATACATGTATCCATATAGGAGAAAACAGAGTGAATCCTAAACGTGAAAACGGTTACTGCAAAGGAACGGTTTAACCTAGAAGAATGAAATTTGGTAAGCCAAGTGGGATTGGTGTACTGATCATTACCTGCAAGTATCATCAAGATTGGGTGAAAAAATATTTGCTGAGATTTCAGTTAAGCCGTTGTTTTTTGGATGCTTGGCAACCCCTTTCAATGAAAGTGATTCTCGTCAGTCTCTGCTTGGGGCTACTTCAATAGGACACAAAACATAGCGACAGAACTTGGAACTACATTATGGTGCCAAGTTTCAAAGAGCTAGCACAAACCGTGTTTGATTTTGAGTTCCAAATACATGTATCCATATAGGAGAAAACAGAGTGAAACCTAAACATGAAAACGGTTACTGCAAAGGAACGGTTTAACCTAGAAGAACGAAATTTGGTGAGCCAAGTGGGATTGGTGTACTGATCATTACCTGCCAGTATCATCAAGACTGGGTGAAAAAATGTTTGCTGAAAATTCCAGAAACACGTAGTTTTTCGGAAGCTTGGCAACCCCTTTCAATGAACGTGATTCTCGTCAGTCTCTGCTTGGGGCTACTTCAATAGGACACAAACCATAGCGATATAACTTTGAACTACTTTATTGTGCCAAGTTTCAAAGAGCTATCACAAACCGTGTTTGATTTAGAGTTGCAACTACATGTATCCATATAGGAGAACACAGAGTGAAACCTAAACATGAAAACGGTTACTGCAAAGGAACGGTTTAACCTAGAAGAACGAAATTTGGTGAGCCAAGTGGGATTGGATTACTGATCATTACCTGCCAGTATCATCAAGATTGGGTGAAAAAATGTTTGCTAAAGTTTCAGGAAATCGTAGTTTTTTGGAAGCTTGGCATCCCCTTTCAATGAAAGTGATTCTCATCAGTCTCTGATTAGGGCTACTTCAATAGGACACAAACCATAGCCATAGAACTTGGAACTACATTATTGTGCCAAGTTTCAAAGAGCTAGCAAGAACCGTGTTTGATTTAGAGTTCCAAATACATGTATCCATATAATACAAAACAGAGTGAAACCTAAACATGAAAACGGTTACTGCAAAGGAACGGTTTAACCTAGAAGAACGAAATTTGGTGAGCCAAGTGGGATTGGTGTACTGATCATTACCTGCAAGTATATTCAAGATTGGGTGAAAAAATGTTTGCTAAAGTTTCAGGAAATCGTAGTTTTTTGGAAGCTTGGCAACTCCTTTCAAAGAAAGTGATTCTCGTCAGTCTCTGATTAGGGCTACTTCAATAGGACACAAACCATAGCGATAGAACTTGGAACTACATTATTGTGCCAAGTTTCAAAGAGCTAGCACAAACCGTGTTTGATTTAGAGTTCCAAATACATGTATCCGTATAGGAGAAAACAGAGTGAAACCTAAACATGAAAACGGTTACTGCAATGGAACGGTTTAACCTAGAAGAACAAAATTTGGTGAGCCAAGTGTGATTGGTGTACTGATCATTACCTGCCAGTATCATCAAGATTGGGTGAAAAAATGTTTGCTGAAATTTCCAGAAACACGTAGTTTTTCGGAATCTTGGCAACCCCTTTCAATGAAAGTGATTCTCGTCAGTCTCTGCTTGGGGCTACTTCAATAGGACACAAACCATAGCGATAGAACTTAGAATTACATTATTGTGCCAAGTTTCAAAGTGCTAGCACAAACCGTGTTTGATTTAGAGTTCCAACTACATGTATCCATATAGGAGAACACAAAGTGAAACCTAAACATGAAAACGGTTACTGCAAAGGAACTGTTTAACCTAGAAGAACGAAATTTGGTGAGCCAAGTGGGACTGGTGTACTGACCATTACCTGCCAGTATCATCAAGATTGGGTGAAAAAATGTTGGCTCAAGTTTTAGGAAATCGTAATTTTTTGGATGCTTGTCAGCCCCTTTCAATGAAAGTGATTCTCGTCAGTCTCTGCTTGGGGCTACTTCAATAGGACACAAACCATAGCGTTAGAACTTGGAAGTACATTATTGTGCCAAGTTTCAAAGAGCTAGCACAAACCGTGTTTGATTTAGAGTTCCAACTACATGTATCCATATAGGAAAAAACAGAGTGAAACCTAAACATGAAAACGGTTACTGCAAAGGAACGGTTTAACCTAGAAGAATGAAATTTGGTGAGCCTAGTGGGATTGGTGTACTGATCATTACCTGCCAGTATCATCAAGATTGGGTGAAAAAATGTTTGCTAAAGTTTCAGGAAATCTTAGTTTCTTGGAAGCTTTGCATACCCTTTCAATGAAAGTGATTCTCGTCAGTCTCTGCTTAGGGCTACTTCAATAGGACACAAACCATAGCGATAGACCTTGGACCTACATTATTGTTCCATGTTTCAAAGAGCTAGCACAAACCGTGTTTGATTTAGAGTTCCAACTACATGTATCCATATAATACAAAACAGAGTGAAACCTAAACATGAAAACGGTTACTGCAAAGGAACGGTTTAACCTAGAAGAACGAAATTTGGTGAGCCAAGTGGGATTGGTGTACTGATCATTACCTGCCAGTATCATCAAATTTGGGTGAAAAAATGTTTGCTAAAGTTTCCAGAAATCGTAGTTTTTTGGAAGCTTGGCAACCCCTTTCAATGAAAGTGATTCTCATCAGTCTCTGCTTGGGGCTACTTCAATAGGACACAAACCATAGCGATAGAACTTGGAACTACATTATTGTGCAGGGTTTCAAAGAGCTAGCACCAACCATGTTTGATTTAGAGTTCCAAATACATGTATCCATATAGGAGAAAACAGAGTGAAACCTAAACATGAAAACGGTTACTGCAAAGGAACGGTTTAACCTAGAAGAACGAAATTTGGTGAGCCAAGTGGGATTGGTGTACTGATCATTACCTGCAAGTATCATCAAGATTGGGTGAAAAAATGTTTGCTAAAGTTTCAGGAAATCGTAGTTTTTTGGAAGCTTGGCAACCCCTTTCAATGAAAGTGATTCTCATCAGTCTCTGATTAGGGCTACTTCAATAGGACACAAACCATAGCCATAGAACTTGGAACTACATTACTGTGCCAAGTTTCAAAGAGCTAGCAAGAACCGTGTTTGATTTAGAGTTCCAAATACATGTATCCATATAATACAAAACAGAGTGAAACCTAAACATGAAAACGGTTACTGCAAAGGAACGGTTTAACCTAGAAGAACGAAATTTGGTGAGCCAAGTGGGATTGGTGTACTGATCATTACCTGCAAGTATATTCAAGATTGGGTGAAAAAATGTTTGCTAAAGTTTCAGGAAATCGTAGTTTTTTGGAAGCTTGGCAACCCCTTTCAATGAAGTGATTCTCGTCAGTCTCTGCTTGGGGCTACTTCAATAGGACACAAACCATCGTGATAGAACTTGGAACTACATTATTGTGCCACGTTTCAAAGAGCTAGCACAAACCGTGTTTGATTTAGAGTTCCAACTACATGTATCCATATAATACAAAACAGAGTGAAACCTAAACATGAAAACGGTTACTGCAATGGAACGGTTTACCCTAGAAGAACGAAATTTGGTGAGCCAAGTGGGATTGGTGTACTGATCATTACCTGCAAGTATATTCAAGATTGGGTGAAAAAATGTTTGCTGATATTTGAGGAAACTCGTAGTGTTTTGGAAGCTTTGCAACCCCTTTCAATGAAATTGATTCTCGTCAGTCTCTGCTTGGGGCTACTTCAATAGGACACAAACCATAGTGATAGAACTTGGAACTACATTATTGTGCCAAATTTCAAAGAGCTAGCACAAACCGTGTTTGATTTAGAGTTCCAACTACATGTATCCATATAGGAGAAATCAGAGTGAAACCTAAACATGAAAACGGTTACTGAAAAAGGAACGGTTTACCCTAAAAGAACGAAATTTGGTGAGCCAAGTGGGATTGGTGTAGTGATCATTACCTCCCAGTATCATCAAGATTGGGTGAAAAAATGTTTGCTGAGATTTCAGGAAACTCGTAGTTTTTTGGAAGCTTGGCAACCCCTTTCAATGAAAGTGATTCTCGTCAGTCTCTGCTTAGGCCTACTTCAATAGCACACAAACCATAGCGATAGAACTTGGAAGTACATTATTGTGTCAAGTTTCAAAGAGCTAGCACGAACCGTGTTTGATTTAGATTTCCAACTACATGTATCCATATAGGAGAAAACAGAGTGAAACTTAAACATGAAAACGGTTACTGTAAAGGAACGGTTTAACCTAGAAGAACGAAATTTGGTGAGCCAAGTTTGATTGGTGTACTGATCATTACCTGCCAGTATCATCAAGATTGGGTGAAAAAATGTTTGCTGAGATTTCAGGAAACTCGTAGTTTTTTGGAAGCTTGGCAACCCCTTTCAATGAAAGTGATTCTCGTCAGTCTCTGCTTAGGCCTACTTCAATAGCACACAAACCATAGCGATAGAACTTGGAAGTACATTATTGTGTCAAGTTTCAAAGAGCTAGCACGAACCGTGTTTGATTTAGATTTCCAACTACATGTATCCATATAGGAGAAAACAGAGTGAAACTTAAACATGAAAACGGTTACTGTAAAGGAACGGTTTAACCTAGAAGAACGAAATTTGGTGAGCCAAGTTTGATTGGTGTACTGATCATTACCTGCCAGTATCATCAAGATTGGGTGAAAAAATGTTTGCTGAGATTTCCCGAAACTCGTACTTTTTTGGAAGCTTGACAACCCCTTTCAATGAAAGTTATTCTCGTCAGTCTCTGCTTGGGGCTACTTCAATAGGACACAAACCATAGCGATAGAACTTGGAACTACATTATTGTGCCAAGTTTCAAAGACATAGCACAAACCGTGTTTGATTTAGAGTTCCAACTACATGTATCCATATAGGAGAAAACAGAGTGAAACCTAAACATGAAAACGGTTACTGCAAAGGAACGGTTTAACCTAGAAGAATGAAATTTGGTGAGCCAAGTGGGATTGGTGTACTGATCATTACCTGCAGTATCATGAAGATTGGGTGAAAAAATGTTAGCTTAGATTTCAGGAAACTCGTAGTTTTTTGGAAGCTGGCAACCCCTTTCAATGAAAGTGATTCTTGTCAGTCTCTGCTTTGGGCTACTTCAATAGGACACAAACCATAGCGATAGAATTTGGAACTACATTATTGTTCCAAATTTCAAAGAGCTAGCACAAACCGTGTTTGATTTAGAGTTCCAACTACATGTATCCATATAGGAGAAAACAGAGTGAAACCTAAACATGAAAACGGTTACTGCAAAGGAACGGTTTAACCTAGAAGAACAAAATTTGGTGAGCCAAGTTGGATTGGTGTACTAATCATAACCTGCAAGTATCATCAAGATTGGGTGAAAAAACTTTTGCTCAGATTGAAGGAAATCGTAGTTTTTTTGAAGCTTGGAAACCCCTTTAAATGAATGTGATTCTCGTCAGTCTCTGCTTGGGGCTACTTCAATAGGACACAAACCATAGTGATGGAACTTGGAACTACATTATTGTGCCAAGTTTCAAAGAGCTATCACAAACCGTGTTTGATTTACAGTTCCAAATACATGTATCCATATAGGAGAAAACAGAGTGAAACCTAAACATGAAAACGGTTACTACAAAGGAACGGTTTAACCTAGAAGAACGATATTTGGTGAGCCAAGTGGGATTGGATTACTGATCATTACCTGCAAGTATCCTCAAGATTGGTGAAAAAATGTTTGCTGAGATTTCAGGAAACTCGTAGTTTTTTGGAAGCTTGGCAACCCCTTTCAATGAAAGTGATTCTCGTCAGTCTGTGCTTGGGGCTACTTCAATAGGACACAAAACATAGCGACAGAACTTTGAACTACATTATTGTGCCAAGTTTCAAAGAGCTAGCACAAACCGTGTTTGATTTAGAGTTCCAAATACATGTATCCATATAGGAGAAAACAGAGTGAAACCTAAACATGAAAACGGTTACTGCAAAGGAACGGTTAAACCTAGAAGAACAAAATTCGGTGAGCCAAGTGGGATTGGTGTACTAATCATTACCTGCAAGTATTTTCAAGATTGGGTGAAAAAACGTTTGCTCACATTTAAGGAAATCGTAGATTTATTGAAGCTTGGCAACCCCGTTCAATGAAAGTGATTTTCTTCAGTCTCTGCTTGGGGCTACTTCAATAGGACACAAACCATAGTGATGGAACTTGGAACTACATTATTGTGCAATTTTTCAAAGAGCTATCACAAACCGTGTTTGATTTAGAGTTCCAAATATATGTATCCATATAGGAGAAAACAGAGTGAAACCTAAACATGAAAACGGTTACTGCAAAGGAACGGTGTAACCTAGAAGAACGAAATTTGGTGAGCCAAGTGGGATTGGTATACTAATCATTACCTGCAAGTATCATCAAGATTGGTGAAAAAATGTTTGCTGAGATTTCAGGAAACTCGTAGTTTTTTGGAAGCTTGGCATCCCCTTTCAATGAAAGTGATTCTCGTCAGTCTCTGCTTGGGGCTACTTCAATAGGACACTAACCATAGCCATAGAACTTGGAACTACATTATTGTGCCAAGTTTCAAAGACATAGCACAAACCGTGTTTGATTTAGAGTTCCAACTGCATATAACCATATAGGAGAAAACAGAGTGAAACCAAAACATGAAAATGGTTACTACAAATGAACGGTTTAACCTAGAAGAACGAAATTTGGTGAGCCAAGTGAGATTGGTGTACTGATCATTACCTGCAAGTATCATCAAGATTGGGTGAAAAAATGTTTGCTGAGATTTCAGGAAACTCGTAGTTTTTTGGAAGCTTGGCATCCCGTTTCAATGAATGTGATTCTCGTCAGTCTCTGCTTGGGGCTATTTCAATAGGACACAAACCATAGCGATAGAACTTGGAACTACATTATTGTGCAGGGTTTCAAAGAGCTAGCACAAACCGTGTTTGATTTAGAGTTCAACTACATATATCCATATAGGAGAAAACAGAGTGAAACCTAAACATGAAAACGGTTCTTGCAAAGGAATGATTTAACCTAGAAGAACAAAATTTGGTGAGCCAAGTGGGATTGGTGTACTGATCATTACCTGCAAGTATCATCAATATTGGTGAAAAAATGTTTGCTGAGATTTCAGGAAACTCGTAGTTTTTTGGAAGCTTGGCAACCCCTTTCAATGAAAATGATTCTCATCAGTCTCTGCTTGGGGCTACTTCAATAGGACACAAAACATAGCGACAGAACTTGGAACTACATTATTGTACCAAGTTTCAAAGAGCTAGCACAAACCGTGTTTGATTTAGAGTTCCAACTACATATATCCATATAGGAGAAAACAGAGTGAAACCTAAACATGAAAACGGTTGCTACAAAGGAACGGTTTAACCTAGAAGAACGAAATTTGGTGAGCCAAGTGGGATTGGTGTACTGATCATTACCTGCAAGTATCATCAAGATTGGTGAAAAAATGTTTGCTGAGATTTCAGGAAACTCGTAGTTTTTTGGAAGCTTGGCAACCCCTTTCAATGAAAGTGATTCTCGTCAGTCTCTGCTTGGGGCTACTTCAATAGGACACAAACCATAGCCATAGAACTTGGAACTACATTATTGTGCCAAGTTTCAAAAGCTAGCACAAACCGTGTTTGATTTAGAGTTCAAACAACATGTATCCGTATAGGAGAAAACAGAGTGAAACCTAAACATGAAAACGATTACTGCAGAGGAACGGTTTAACCTAGAAGAACGAAATTTGGTGAACCAAGTGGGATTGGTGTACTGATCATTACCTGCAAGTATCATCAAGATTGGGTGAAAAAATGTTTGCTGAGATTTCAGGAAACTCGTAGATTTACGGAAGCTTGGCAACCCCTTTCAATGAAAGTGATTCTCGTCAGTCTCTGCTTCGGGCTACTTCAATAGGACACAAACCATAGCGATAGAACTTGGAACTACATTATTGTGCCAAGTTTCAAAAGCTAGCACAAACCGTGTTTGATTTAGTGTTCTAACTACATGTATCCGTATAGGACAAAACAGAGTGAAACCTAAACATGAAAACGATTACTGCAGAGGAACGGTTTAACCTAGAAGAACGAAATTTGGTGAACCAAGTGGGATTGGTGTACTGATCATTACCTGCAAGTATCATCAAGATTGGGTGAAAAAATGTTTGCTGAGATTTCAGGAAACTCGTAGATTTACGGAAGCTTGGCAACCCCTTTCAATGAAAGTGATTCTCGTCAGTCTCTGCTTCGGGCTACTTCAATAGGACACAAACCATAGCGATAGAACTTGGAACTACATTATTGTGCCAAGTTTCAAAGAATTAGCACAAACCGTGTTTGATTTAGAGTTCCAACTACATGTATCCCTATAGGAGAAAACAGAGTGAAACCTAAACATGAAAACGGTTCTTGCAAAGGAATGATTTAACCTAGAAGAACAAAATTTGGTGAGCCAAGTGGGATTGGTGTACTGATCATTACCTGCAAGTATCATCAAGATTGGTGAAAAAATGTTTACTGAGATTTCAGGAAACTCGTAGTTTTTTGGAAGCTTGGCAACCCCTTTCAATGAAAGTGATTCTCGTCAGTCTCTGCTTGGGGCTACTTCAATAGGAATCAAAACATAGCGACAGAACTTGGAACTACATTATTGTACCAAGTTTCAAAGAGCTAGCACAAACCGTGTTTGATTTAGAGTTCCAACTACATATATCCATATGGGAGAAAACAGAGTGAAACCTAAACATGAAAACGGTTGCTACAAAGGAACGGTTTAACCTAGAAGAACGAAATTTGGTGAGCCAAGTGGGATTGGTGTACTGATCATTACCTGCAAGTATCATCAAGATTGGTGAAAAAATGTTTGCTGAGATTTCAGGAAACTCGTAGTTTTTTGGAAGCTTGGCAACCCCTATCAATGAAAGTGATTCTCGTCAGTCTCTGCTTGGGGCTACTTCAATAGGACACAAACCATAGCCATAGAACTTGGAACTACGTTATTGTGCCAAGTTTCAAAAGCTAGCACAAACCGTGTTTGATTGAGAGTTCCAAATACATGTATCCATATAGGAGAAAACAGAGTGAAACCTAAACATGAAAACGGTTACTGCAAAGGAACGGTTTAACCTAGAAGAACAAAATTTGGTGAGCCAAGTGGGATTGGTGTACTAATCATTACCTGCAAGTATCATCAAGATTGGGTGAAAAAACGTTTGCTCAGATTTAAGGAAATCGTAGTTTTTTGGAAGCTTGGCAACCCCTTTGAATGAAAGTGATTCTCGTCAGTCTCTGCTTGGGGCTACTTCAATAGGACACAAACCATAGTGATGGAACTTGGAACTACATTATTGTGCAAATTTTCAAAGAGCTATCACAAACCGTGTTTGATTTAGAGTTTCAAATATATGTATCCATATAGGAGAAAACAGAGTGAAACCTAAACATGAAAACGGTTACTGCAAAGGAACGGTGTAACCTAGAAGAACGAAATTTGGTGAGCCAAGTGGGATTGGTGTACTGATCATGACCTGCCAGTATCATCAAGATTGGGTGAAAAAATATTTGCTGAGATTTCAGGAAAGCCATTGTTTTTTGGAAGCTTGGCAACCCCTTTCAATGAAAGTGATTTATGTCAGTCTCTGCTTGGGGCTACTTCAATAGGACACAAAACATAGCGACAGAACTTGGAACTACATTATTGTGCCAAGTTTCAAAGAGCTAACACAAACCGTGTTTGATTTTGAGTTCCAACTACATGTATCCATATAGTAGAAAACAAAGTGAAACCTAAACATGAAAACGGTTACTGCAAAGGAATGGTTTAACCTAGAAGAACAAAATTTGGTGAGCCAAGTGGGATTGGTGTACTAATCATTACCTGCAAGTATCATCAAGATTGGGTGAAAAAATGTTTGCTCAGATTTAAGGAAATCGTAGTTTTTTTGAAGCTTGGCAACCCCTTTCAATGAAAGTGATTCTCGTCAGTCTCAGCTTGGGGCTACTTCAATAGGACACAAACCATAGCGATAGAACTTGGAACTACATTATTGTGCCAAGTTTCAAAAAGCTAACACAAACAGAGTTTGATTTTGAGTTCCAACTACATGTATCCATATAGTAGAAAACAAAGTGAAACCTAAACATGAAAACGGTTACTGCAAAGGAATGGTTTAACCTAGAAGAACAAAATTTGGTGAGCCAAGTGGGATTGGATTACTGATCATTACCTGCAAGTATCATCAAGATTGGTGAAAAAATGTTTGCTGAGATTTCAGGAAACTCGTAGTTTTTTGGAAGCTTGGCAACCCATTTGAATGAAAGTGATTCTCGTCAGTCTCTGCTTGGGGCTACTTCAATAGGACACAAACCATAGCCATAGAACTTGGAACTACATTATTGTGCCAAGTTTCAAAGAGCTAGCACAAACCGTGTTTGATTTAGAGTTCCAAATACATGTATCCATATAGGAGAAAACAGAGTGAATCCTAAACGTGAAAACGGTTACTGCAAAGGAACGGTTTAACCTAGAAGAATGAAATTTGGTAAGCCAAGTGGGATTGGTGTACTGATCATTACCTGCAAGTATCATCAAGATTGGGTGAAAAAATATTTGCTGAGATATCAGTTAAGCCGTTGTTTTTTGGATGCTTGGCAAACCCTTTCAATGAAAGTGATTCTCGTCAGTCTCTGCTTGGGGCTACTTCAATAGGACACAAAACATAGCGACAGAACTTGGAACTACATAATGGTGCCATGTTTCAAAGAGCTAGCACAAACCGTGTTTGATTTTGAGTTCCAAATACATGTATCCATATAGGAGAAAACAGAGTGAAACCTAAACATGAAAACGGTTACTGCAAAGGAACGGTTTAACCTAGAAGAACAAAATTTGGTGAGCCAAGTTGGATTGGTGTACTAATCATTACCTGCAAGTATCATCAAGATTGGGTGAAAAAACGTTTTCTCAGATTGAAGGAAATCGTAGTTTTTTTGAAGCTTGGAAACCCCTTTAAATGAAGGTGATTCTCGTCAGTCTCTGCTTGGGGCTACTTCAATAGGACACAATCCATAGCGATAGAACTTGGAACTACATTATTGTGCAGGGTTTCAAAGACCTAGCACAAACCGTGTTTGATTTAGAGTTCCAACTACATATATCCATATAGGAGAAAACAGAGTGAAACCTAAACATGAAAACGGTTGCTACAAAGGAACGGTTTAACCGAGAAGAACGAAATTTGGTGAGCCAAGTGGGATTGGTGTACTGATCATTACCTGCAAGTATCATCAAGATTGGTGAAAAAATGTTTGCTGAGATTTCAGGAAACTCGTAGTTTTTTGGAAGCTTGGCAACCCCTTTCAATGAAAGTGATTCTCGTCAGTCTCTGCTTGGGGCTACTTCAATAGGACACAAACCATAGCCATAGAACTTGGAACTACATTATTGTGCCAAGTTTCAAAAGCTAGCACAAACCGTGTTTGATTTAGTGTTCTAACTACATGTATCCGTATAGGACAAAACAGAGTGAAACCTAAACATGAAAACGATTACTGCAGAGGAACGGTTTAACCTAGAAGAACGAAATTTGGTGAACCAAGTGGGATTGGTGTACTGATCATTACCTGCAAGTATCATCAAGATTGGGTGAAAAAATGTTTGCTGAGATTTCAGGAAACTCGTAGTTTTACGGAAGCTTGGCAACCCCTTTCAATGAAAGTGATTCTCGTCAGTCTCTGCTTCGGGCTACTTCAATAGGACACAAACCATAGCGATAGAACTTGGAACTACATTATTGTGCCAAGTTTCAAAGAATTGCACAAACCGTGTTTGATTTAGAGTTCCAACTACATGTATCCATATAGGAGAAAACAGAGTGAAACCTAAACATGAAAACGGTTGCTACAAAGGAACGGTTTAACCTAGAAGAACGATATTTGGTGAGCCAAGTGGGATTGGTGTACTGATCATTATCTGCAAGTATCATCAAGATTGGTGAAAAAATGTTTGCTGAGATTTCAGGAAACACGTAGTTTTTTGGAAGCTTGGCAACCCCTTTCAACGAAAGTGATTCTCGTCAATCTCTGCTTGGGGCTACTTCAATAGGACTCAAACCATAGCGATAGAACTTGGAACTACATTATTGTGCCAAGTTTCAAAAAGCTAACACAAACAGAGTTTTATTTTGAGTTCCAACTACATGTATCCATATAGTAGAAAACAAAGTGAAACCTAAACATGAAAACGGTTACTGCAAAGGAATGGTTTCACCTAGAAGAACAAAATTTGGTGAGCCAAGTGGGATTGGATTACTGATCATTACCTGCAAGTATCATCAAGATTGGTGAAAAAATGTTTGCTGAGATTTCAGGAAACTCGTAGTTTTTTGGAAGCTTGGCAACCCATTTGAATGAAAGTGATTCTCGTCAGTCTCTGCTTGGGGCTACTTCAATAGGACACAAACCATAGCCATAGAACTTGGAACTACATTATTGTGCCAAGTTTCAAAGAGCTAGCACAAACCGTGTTTGATTTAGAGTTCCAAATACATGTATCCATATAGGAGAAAACAGAGTGAATCCTAAACGTGAAAACGGTTACTGCAAAGGAACGGTTTAACCTAGAAGAATGAAATTTGGTAAGCCAAGTGGGATTGGTGTACTGATCATTACCTGCAAGTATCATCAAGATTGGGTGAAAAAATATTTGCTGAGATTTCAGTTAAGCCGTTGTTTTTTGGATGCTTGGCAACCCCTTTCAATGAAAGTGATTCTCGTCAGTCTCTGCTTGGGGCTACTTCAATAGGACACAAAACATAGCGACAGAACTTGGAACTACATTATGGTGCCAAGTTTCAAAGAGCTAGCACAAACCGTGTTTGATTTTGAGTTCCAAATACATGTATCCATATAGGAGAAAACAGAGTGAAACCTAAACATGAAAACGGTTACTGCAAAGGAACGGTTTAACCTAGAAGAACGAAATTTGGTGAGCCAAGTGGGATTGGTGTACTGATCATTACCTGCCAGTATCATCAAGATTGGGTGAAAAAATGTTTGCTGAAATTTCCAGAAACACGTAGTTTTTCGGAAGCTTGGCAACCCCTTTCAATGAACGTGATTCTCATCAGTCTCTGCTTGGGGCTACTTCAATAGGACACAAACCATAGCGATAGAACTTTGAACTACTTTATTGTGCCAAGTTTCAAAGAGCTATCACAAACCGTGTTTGATTTAGAGTTGCAACTACATGTATCCATATAGGAGAACACAGAGTGAAACCTAAACATGAAAACGGTTACTGCAAAGGAACGGTTTAACCTAGAAGAACGAAATTTGGTGAGCCAAGTGGGATTGGATTACTGATCATTACCTGCCAGTATCATCAAGATTGGGTGAAAAAATGTTTGCTAAAGTTTCAGGAAATCGTAGTTTTTTGGAAGCTTGGCAACCCCTTTCAATGAAAGTGATTCTCGTCAGTCTCTGATTAGGGCTACTTCAATAGGACACAAACCATAGCCATAGAACTTGGAACTACATTATTGTGCCAAGTTTCAAAGAGCTAGCAAGAACCGTGTTTGATTTAGAGTTCCAAATACATGTATCCATATAATACAAAACAGAGTGAAACCTAAACATGAAAACGGTTACTGCAAAGGAACGGTTTAACCTAGAAGAACGAAATTTGGTGAGCCAAGTGGGATTGGTGTACTGATCATTACCTGCAAGTATATTCAAGATTGGGTGAAAAAATGTTTGCTAAAGTTTCAGGAAATCGTAGTTTTTTGGAAGCTTGGCAACTCCTTTCAAAGAAAGTGATTCTCGTCAGTCTCTGATTAGGGCTACTTCAATAGGACACAAACCATAGCGATAGAACTTGGAACTACATTATTGTGCCAAGTTTCAAAGAGCTAGCACAAACCGTGTTTGATTTAGAGTTCCAAATACATGTATCCGTATAGGAGAAAACAGAGTGAAACCTAAACATGAAAACGGTTACTGCAATGGAACGGTTTAACCTAGAAGAACAAAATTTGGTGAGCCAAGTGTGATTGGTGTACTGATCAGTACCTGCCAGTATCATCAAGATTGGGTGAAAAAATGTTTGCTGAAATTTCCAGAAACACGTAGTTTTTCGGAATCTTGGCAACCCCTTTCAATGAAAGTGATTCTCGTCAGTCTCTGCTTGGGGCTACTTCAATAGGACACAAACCATAGCGTTAGAACTTGGAAGTACATTACTGTGCCAAGTTTCAAAGAGCTAGCACAAACCGTGTTTGATTTAGAGTTCCAACTACATGTATCCATATAGGAGAAAACAGAGTGAAACCTAAACATGAAAACGGTTACTGCAAAGGAACGGTTTAACCTAGAAGAATGAAATTTGGTGAGCCTAGTGGGATTGGTGTACTGATCATTACCTGCCAGTATCATCAAGATTGGGTGAAAAAATGTTTGCTAAAGTTTCAGGAAATCTTAGTTTCTTGGAAGCTTTGCATACCCTTTCAATGAAAGTGATTCTCGTCAGTCTCTGCTTAGGGCTACTTCAATAGGACACAAACCATAGCGATAGACCTTGGACCTACATTATTGTTCCATGTTTCAAAGAGCTAGCACAAACCGTGTTTGATTTAGAGTTCCAACTACATGTATCCATATAATACAAAACAGAGTGAAACCTAAACATGAAAACGGTTACTGCAAAGGAACGGTTTAACCTAGAAGAACGAAATTTGGTGAGCCAAGTGGGATTGGTGTACTGATCATTACCTGCCAGTATCATCAAATTTGGGTGAAAAAATGTTTGCTAAAGTTTCCAGAAATCGTAGTTTTTTGGAAGCTTGGCAACCCCTTTCAATGAAAGTGATTCTCATCAGTCTCTGCTTGGGGCTACTTCAATAGGACACAAACCATAGCGATAGAACTTGGAACTACATTATTGTGCAGGGTTTCAAAGAGCTAGCACCAACCATGTTTGATTTAGAGTTCCAAATACATGTATCCATATAGGAGAAAACAGAGTGAAACCTAAACATGAAAACGGTTACTGCAAAGGAACGGTTTAACCTAGAAGAACGAAATTTGGTGAGCCAAGTGGGATTGGATTACTGATCATTACCTGCCAGTATCATCAAGATTGGGTGAAAAAATGTTTGCTAAAGTTTCAGGAAATCGTAGTTTTTTGGAAGCTTGGCAACCCCTTTCAATGAAAGTGATTCTCATCAGTCTCTGATTAGGGCTACTTCAATAGGACACAAACCATAGCCATAGAACTTGGAACTACATTACTGTGCCAAGTTTCAAAGAGCTAGCAAGAACCGTGTTTGATTTAGAGTTCCAAATACATGTATCCATATAATACAAAACAGAGTGAAACCTAAACATGAAAACGGTTACTGCAAAGGAACGGTTTAACCTAGAAGAACGAAATTTGGTGAGCCAAGTGGGATTGGTGTACTGATCATTACCTGCAAGTATATTCAAGATTGGGTGAAAAAATGTTTGCTAAAGTTTCAGGAAATCGTAGTTTTTTGGAAGCTTGGCAACCCCTTTCAATGAAGTGATTCTTGTCAGTCTCTGCTTGGGGCTACTTCAATAGGACACAAACCATCGTGATAGAACTTGGAACTACATTATTGTGCCACGTTTCAAAGAGCTAGCACAAACCGTGTTTGATTTAGAGTTCCAACTACATGTATCCATATAATACAAAACAGAGTGAAACCTAAACATGAAAACGGTTACTGCAATGGAACTGTTTACCCTAGAAGAACGAAACTTGGTGAGCCAAGTGGGATTGGTGTACTGATCATTACCTGCAAGTATATTCAAGATTGGGTGAAAAAATGTTTGCTGATATTTGAGGAAACTCGTAGTGTTTTGGAAGCTTTGCAACCCCTTTCAATGAAATTGATTCTCGTCAGTCTCTGCTTGGGGCTACTTCAATAGGACACAAACCATAGTGATAGAACTTGGAACTACATTATTGTGCCAAATTTCAAAGAGCTAGTACAAACCGTGTTTGATTTAGAGTTCCAACTACATGTATCCATATAGGAGAAATCAGAGTGAAACCTAAACATGAAAACGGTTACTGAAAAAGGAACGGTTTACCCTAAAAGAACGAAATTTGGTGAGCCAAGTGGGATTGGTGTAGTGATCATTACCTCCCAGTATCATCAAGATTGGGTGAAAAAATGTTTGCTGAGATTTCAGGAAATTCGTAGTTTTTTGGAAGCTTGGCAACCCCTTTAAATGAAAGTGATTCTCGTCAGTCTCTGCTTAGGCCTACTTCAATAGGACACAAACCATAGCGATAGAACTTGGAAGTACATTATTGTGTCAAGTTTCAAAGAGCTAGCACGAACCGTGTTTGATTTAGAGTTCCAACTACATGTATCCATATAGGAGAAAACAGAGTGAAACTTAAACATGAAAACGGTTACTGTAAAGGAACGGTTTAACCTAGAAGAACGAAATTTGGTGAGCCAAGTTTGATTGGTGTACTGATCATTACCTGCCAGTATCATCAAGATTGGGTGAAAAAATATTTGCTGAGATTTCCCGAAACTCGTACTTTTTTGGAAGCTTGACAACCCCTTTCAATGAAAGTTATTCTCGTCAGTCTCTGCTTGGGGCTACTTCAATAGGACACAAACCATAGCGATAGAACTTGGAACTACATTATTGTGCCAAGTTTCAAAGACATAGCACAAACCGTGTTTGATTTAGAGTTCCAACTACATGTATCCATATAGGAGAAAACAGAGTGAAACCTAAACATGAAAACGGTTACTGCAAAGGAACGGTTTAACCTAGAAGAACGAAATTTGGTGAGCCAAGTGGGATTGGTGTACTGATCATTACCTGCAGTATCATGAAGATTGGGTGAAAAAATGTTAGCTTAGATTTCAGGAAACTCGTAGTTTTTTGGAAGCTGGCAACCCCTTTCAATGAAAGTGATTCTTGTCAGTCTCTGCTTTGGGCTACTTCAATAGGACACAAACCATAGCGATAGAATTTGGAACTACATTATTGTTCCAAATTTCAAAGAGCTAGCACAAACCGTGTTTGATTTAGAGTTCCAACTACATGTATCCATATAGGAGAAAACAGAGTGAAACCTAAACATGAAAACGGTTACTGCAAAGGAACGGTTTAACCTAGAAGAACAAAATTTGGTGAGCCAAGTTGGATTGGTGTACTAATCATAACCTGCAAGTATCATCAAGATTGGGTGAAAAAACGTTTGCTCAGATTGAAGGAAATCGTAGTTTTTTTGAAGCTTGGAAACCCCTTTAAATGAAGGTGATTCTCGTCAGTCTCTGCTTGGGGCTACTTCAATAGGACACAAACCATAGTGATGGAACTTGGAACTACATTATTGTGCCATGTTTCAAAGAGCTATCACAAACCGTGTTTGATTTACAGTTCCAAATACATGTATCCATATAGGAGAAAACAGAGTGAAACCTAAACATGAAAACGGTTACTACAAAGGAACGGTTTAACCTAGAAGAACGATATTTGGTGAGCCAAGTGGGATTGGATTACTGATCATTACCTGCAAGTATCCTCAAGATTGGTGAAAAAATGTTTGCTGAGATTTCAGGAAACTCGTAGTTTTTTGGAAGCTTGGCAACCCCTTTCAATGAAAGTGATTCTCGTCAGTCTGTGCTTGGGGCTACTTCAATAGGACACAAAACATAGCGACAGAACTTTGAACTACATTATTGTGAAAAGTTTCAAAGAGCTAGCACAAACCGTGTTTGATTTAGAGTTCCAAATACATGTATCCATATAGGAGAAAACAGAGTGAAACCTAAACATGAAAACGGTTACTGCAAAGGAACGGTTAAACCTAGAAGAACAAAATTCGGTGAGCCAAGTGGGATTGGTGTACTAATCATTACCTGCAAGTATTTTCAAGATTGGGTGAAAAAACGTTTGCTCAGATTTAAGGAAATCGTAGTTTTATTGAAGCTTGGCAACCCCGTTCAATGAAAGTGATTTTCTTCAGTCTCTGCTTGGGGCTACTTCAATAGGACACAAACCATAGTGATGGAACTTGGAACTACATTATTGTGCAAATTTTCAAAGAGCTATCACAAACCGTGTTTGATTTAGAGTTCCAAATATATGTATCCATATAGGAGAAAACAGAGTGAAACCTAAACATGAAAACGGTTACTGCAAAGGAACGGTGTAACCTAGAAGAACGAAATTTGGTGAGCCAAGTGGGATTGGTATACTAATCATTACCTGCAAGTATCATCAAGATTGGTGAAAAAATGTTTGCTGAGATTTCAGGAAACTCGTAGTTTTTTGGAAGCTTGGCATCCCCTTTCAATGAAAGTGATTCTCGTCAGTCTCTGCTTGGGGCTACTTCAATAGGACACTAACCATAGCCATAGAACTTGGAACTACATTATTGTGCCAAGTTTCAAAGAGCTAGCACAAACCGTGTTTGATTTAGAGTTCAACTACATATATCCATATAGGAGAAAACAGAGTGAAACCTAAACATGAAAACGGTTCTTGCAAAGGAATGATTTAACCTAGAAGAACAAAATTTGGTGAGCCAAGTGGGATTGGTGTACTGATCATTACCTGCAAGTATCATCAATATTGGTGAAAAAATGTTTGCTGAGATTTCAGGAAACTCGTAGTTTTTTGGAAGCTTGGCAACCCCTTTCAATGAAAGTGATTCTCATCAGTCTCTGCTTGGGGCTACTTCAATAGGACACAAAACATAGCGACAGAACTTGGAACTACATTATTGTACCAAGTTTCAAAGAGCTAGCACAAACCGTGTTTGATTTAGAGTTCCAACTACATATATCCATATAGGAGAAAACAGAGTGAAACCTAAACATGAAAACGGTTGCTACAAAGGAACGGTTTAACCTAGAAGAACGAAATTTGGTGAGCCAAGTGGGATTGGTGTACTGATCATTACCTGCAAGTATCATCAAGATTGGTGAAAAAATGTTTGCTGAGATTTCAGGAAACTCGTAATTTTTTGGAAGCTTGGCAACCCCTTTCAATGAAAGTGATTCTCGTCAGTCTCTGCTTGGGGCTACTTCAATAGGACACAAACCATAGCCATAGAACTTGGAACTACATTATTGTGCCAAGTTTCAAAAGCTAGCACAAACCGTGTTTGATTTAGAGTTCAAACAACATGTATCCGTATAGGAGAAAACAGAGTGAAACCTAAACATGAAAACGATTACTGCAGAGGAACGGTTTAACCTAGAAGAACGAAATTTGGTGAACCAAGTGGGATTGGTGTACTGATCATTACCTGCAAGTATCATCAAGATTGGGTGAAAAAATGTTTGCTGAGATTTCAGGAAACTCGTAGATTTACGGAAGCTTGGCAACCCCTTTCAATGAAAGTGATTCTCGTCAGTCTCTGCTTCGGGCTACTTCAATAGGACACAAACCATAGCGATAGAACTTGGAACTACATTATTGTGCCAAGTTTCAAAGAATTAGCACAAACCGTGTTTGATTTAGAGTTCCAACTACATGTATCCATATAGGAGAAAACAGAGTGAAACCTAAACATGAAAACGGTTCTTGCAAAGGAATGATTTAACCTAGAAGAACAAAATTTGGTGAGCCAAGTGGGATTGGTGTACTGATCATTACCTGCAAGTATCATCAAGATTGGTGAAAAAATGTTTACTGAGATTTCAGGAAACTCGTAGTTTTTTGGAAGCTTGGCAACCCCTTTCAATGAAAGAGTGATTCTCGTCAGTCTCAGCTTGTGGCTACTACAATAGGACACAAACCTTAGCGATAGAACTGGGAACTACATTATTGTGCCAATTTTCAAAGAGCTCCACAAACCGTGTTTGATTTAGAGTTCCAACTATATGTATCCATATAGGAGAAAACAGAGTGAAACCTAAACATGAAAACGGTTACTGCAAAGGAACGGTTTAACCTAGAAGAACTAAATTTGGAGAGCCAAGTGGGATTGGTGTACTGATCATTACCTGCAAGTATCATCAAGATTGGTGAAAAAATGTTTGCTGAGATTTCAGGAAACACGTAGTTTTTTGGAAGCTTGGCAACCCCTTTCAACGAAAGTGATTCTCGTCAATCTCTGCTTGGGGCTACTTCAATAGGACACAAACCATAGCGATAGAACTTGGAACTACATTATTGTGCCAAGTTTCAAAAAGCTAACACAAACAGAGTTTGATTTTGAGTTCCAACTACATGTATCCATATAGTAGAAAACAAAGTGAAACCTAAACATGAAAACGGTTACTGCAAAGGAATGGTTTAACCTAGAAGAACAAAATTTGGTGAGCCAAGTGGGATTGGATTACTGATCATTACCTGCAAGTATCATCAAGATTGGTGAAAAAATGTTTGCTGAGATTTCAGGAAACTCGTAGTTTTTTGGAAGCTTGGCAACCCATTTGAATGAAAGTGATTCTCGTCAGTCTCTGCTTGGGGCTACTTCAATAGGACACAAACCATAGCCATAGAACTTGGAACTACATTATTGTGCCAAGTTTCAAAGAGCTAGCACAAACCGTGTTTGATTTAGAGTTCCAAATACATGTATCCATATAGGAGAAAACAGAGTGAATCCTAAACGTGAAAACGGTTACTGCAAAGGAACGGTTTAACCAGAAGAATGAAATTTGGTAAGCCAAGTGGGATTGGTGTACTGATCATTACCTGCAAGTATCATCAAGATTGGGTGAAAAAATATTTGCTGAGATTTCAGTTAAGCCGTTGTTTTTTGGATGCTTGGCAACCCCTTTCAATGAAAGTGATTCTCGTCAGTCTCTGCTTGGGGCTACTTCAATAGGACACAAAACATAGCGACAGAACTTGGAACTACATTATGGTGCCATGTTTCAAAGAGCTAGCACAAACCGTGTTTGATTTTGAGTTCCAAATACATGTATCCATATAGGAGAAAACAGAGTGAAACCTAAACATGAAAACGGTTACTGCAAAGGAACGGTTTAACCTAGAAGAACAAAATTTGGTGAGCCAAGTTGGATTGGTGTACTAATCATTACCTGCAAGTATCATCAAGATTGGGTGAAAAAACGTTTGCTCAGATTGAAGGAAATCGTAGTTTTTTTGAAGCTTGGAAACCCCTTTAAATGAAGGTGATTCTCGTCAGTCTCTGCTTGAGGCTACTTCAATAGGACACAATCCATAGCGATAGAACTTGGAACTACATTATTGTGCAGGGTTTCAAAGACCTAGCACAAACCGTGTTTGATTTAGAGTTCCAACTACATATATCCATATAGGAGAAAACAGAGTGAAACCTAAACATGAAAACGGTTGCTACAAAGGAACGGTTTAACCGAGAAGAACGAAATTTGGTGAGCCAAGTGGGATTGGTGTACTGATCATTACCTGCAAGTATCATCAAGATTGGTGAAAAAATGTTTGCTGAGATTTCAGGAAACTCGTAGTTTTTTGGAAGCTTGGCAACCCCTTTCAATGAAAGTGATTCTCGTCAGTCTCTGCTTGGGGCTACTTCAATAGGACACAAAAAATAGCCATAGAACTTGGAACTACATTATTGTGCCAAGTTTCAAAAGCTAGCACAAACCGTGTTTGATTTAGTGTTCTAACTACATGTATCCATATAGGAGACAACAGAGTGAAACCTAAACATGAAAACGATTACTGCAGAGGAACGGTTTAACCTAGAAGAACGAAATTTGGTGAACCAAGTGGGATTGGTGTACTGATCATTACCTGCAAGTATCATCAAGATTGGGTGAAAAAATGTTTGCTGAGATTTCAGGAAACTCGTAGTTTTACGGAAGCTTGGCAACCCCTTTCAATGAAAGTGATTCTCGTCAGTCTCTACTTCGGGCTACTTCAATAGGACACAAACCATAGCGATAGAACTTGGAACTACATTATTGTGCCAAGTTTCAAAGAATTGCACAAACCGTGTTTGATTTAGAGTTCCAACTACATGTATCCATATAGGAGAAAACAGAGTGAAACCTAAACATGAAAACGGTTGCTACAAAGGAACGGTTTAACCTAGAAGAACGATATTTGGTGAGCCAAGTGGGATTGGTGTACTGATCATTATCTGCAAGTATCATCAAGATTGGTGAAAAAATGTTTGCTGAGATTTCAGGAAACTCGTAGTTTTTGGGAAGATTGTCAACCCCTTTCAATGAAAGTGATTCTCGTCAGTCTCTGCTTGGGGCGACTTCAATACGACACAAACCATAGCCATAGAACTTGGAACTACATTATTGTGCCAAGTTTCAAAAAGCTAGCACAAACCGTGTTTGATTTAGAGTTCCAACTACATGTATCCGTATAGGAGAAAACAGAGTGAAACCTAAACATGAAAACGGTTACTGCAGAGGAACGGTTTAACCTAGAAGAACGAAATTTGGTGAACCAAGTGGGATTGGTGTACTGATAATTACCTGCAAGTATCATCAAGATTGGGTGAAAAAATGTTTGCTGAGATTTCAGGAAACTCGTAGTTTTACGGAAGCTTGGCAACCACTTTCAATGAAAGTGATTCTCGTCATTCTCTGCTTGGGGCTACTTCAATAGGACACAAAGCGGAGTGATAGAACTTGGAACTGCATTATTGTGCCAAGTTTCAAAGAGCTAGCACAAACCGTGTTTGATTTAGAGTTCCAAATACATGTATCGATATAGGAGAAAACAGAGTGAAACCTAAACCTGAAAACGGTTACTGCAAAGGAATGGTTTAACCTAGAAGAACGAAATTGGATGAGCCAAGTGGGATTGGTGTACTTATCATTACCTGCCAGTATCATCGAGATTGGTTGAAAAAATGTTTGCTAAAGTTTCAGGAAATCGTAGTTTTTTGGAAGCTTGGCAACCCCTTTCAAAGAAAGTGATTCTCGTCAGTCTCTGATTAGGGCTACTTCAATAGGACACAAACCATAGTGATAGAACTTGGAACTACATTATTGTGCCAAGTTTCAAAGAGCTAGCACAAACCGTGTTTGATTTAGAGTTCCAAATACATGTATCCATATAGGAGAAAACAGAGTGAAACCTAAACATGAAAACGGTTACTGCAAAGGAACGGTTTAACCTAGAAGAACGAAATTTGGTGAGCCAAGTGGGATTGGATTACTGATCATTACCTGCAAGTATCATCAAGATTGGTGAAAAAATGTTTGCTGAGATTTAAGGAAACTCGTAGTTTTTTAGAAGCTTGGCAACCCTTTCAATGAAAGTGATTCTCGTCAGTCTCTGCTTGGGGCTACTTCAATAGGACACAAAACATAGCCATAGAACTTGGAACTACATTATTGTGCCAAGTTTCAAAGAGCTAGCACAAACCGTGTTTGATTTAGAGTTCCAACTACATGTATCCATATAGGAGAAAACAGAGTGAAACCTAAACATGAAAACGGTTACTGCAAAGGAACGGTTTAACCTAGAAGAACGAAATTTGGTGAGCCAAGTGGGATTGGTGTACTGATCATTACCTGCAAGTATCATCAAGATTGGTGAAAAAATGTTTGCTGAGATTTCAGGAAACTCGTAGTGTTTTGGAAGCTTGGCAACCCCTTTCAATGAAAGTGATTCTTGTCAGTCTCTGCTTGGGGCTACTTCAATAGGACACAAACCATAGCGATAGAACTTGGAACTACATTATTGTGCCAAGTTTCAAAGAGCTAAGAGTGAAACCTAAATATGAAAACGGTTACTGCAAAGGAACGGTTTAACCTAGAAGAACAAAATTAGGTGAGCCAAGTGGGATTGGTGTACTAATCATTACCTGCAAGTATCATCAAGATTGGGTGAAAAAACGTTTGCTCAGATTTAAGGAAATAGTAGTTTTTTTGAAGCTTGGCAAACCCTTTCAATAAAAGTGATTCTCCTCAGTCTCTGCTTGGGGCTACTTCAATAGGACACAAACCATAGTGATGGAACTTGCAACTACATTATTGTGCAAAGTTTCAAAGAGCTATCACAAACCGTGTTGATTTAGAGTTCCAAATATATGTATCCATATAGGAGAAAACAGAGTGAAACCTAAACATGAAAACGGATACTGCAAAGGAACGGTGTAACCTAGAAGAACGAAATTTGGTGAGCCAAGTGGGATTGGTATACTAATCGTTACCTGCAAGTATCAACAAGATTGGTGAAAAAATGTTTGCTGAGATTTCAGGAAACTCGTAGTTTTTTGGATGCTTGGCAACCCCTTTCAATGAAAGTGATTCTCCTCAGTCTCTGCTTGGGGCTACTTCAATAGGACACAAAACATAGCGACAGAACTTGGAACTACATTATTGTACCACGTTTCAAAGAGCTAGCACAAACCGTGTTTGATTTAGAGGTCCAACTACATATATCCATATAGGAGAAAACAGAGTGAAACCTAAACATGAAAACGGTTGCTACAAAGGAACGGTTTAACCTAGAAGAACGAAATTTGGTGAGCCAAGTGGGATTGGTGTACTGATCATTACCTGCAAGTATCATCAAGATTGGTGAAAAAATGTTTGCTGAGATTTCAGGAAACTCGTAGATTTTTGGAAGCTTGGCAACCCCTTTCAATGAAAGTGATTCTCGTCAGTCTCTGCTTGGGGCTACTTCAATAGGACACAAACCATAGCGATAGAACTTGGAACTACATTATTGTGCCAAGTTTCAAAAGCTAGCACAAACCGTGTTTGATTTAGAGTTCCAACTACATGTATCCGTATAGGAGAAAACAGAGTGAAACCTAAACATGAAAACGATTACTGCAGAGGAACGGTTTAACCTAGAAGAACGAAATTTGGTGAACCAAGTGGGATTGGTGTACTGATCATTACCTGCAAGTATCATCAAGATTGGGTGAAAAAATGTTTGCTGAGATTTCAGGAAACTCGTAGTTTTACGGAAGCTTGGCAACCCCTTTCAATGAAAGAGATTCTCGTCAGTCTCTGCTTCGGGCTACTTCAATAGGACACAAACCATAGCGATGGAACTTGGAACTACATTATTGTGCCAAGTTTCAAAGAGCTAGCACAAACCGTGTTTGATTTAGAGTTCCAAATACATGTATCCATATAGGAGAAAACAGAGTGAAACCTAAACATGAAAACGGTTACTGCAAAGGAACGGTTTAACCTAGAAGAACAAAATTTGGTGAGCCAAGTGGGATTGGTGTACTAATCATTACCGGCAAGTATCATCAAGATTGGTTGAAAAAACGTTTGCTCAGATTTAAGGAAATCGTAGTTTTTTGGAAGCTTGGCAACCCCTTTGAATGAAAGTGATTCTCGTCAGTCTCTGCTTGGGGCTATTTCAATAGGACACAAACCATAGTGATGGAACTTGGAACTACATTATTGTGCAAATTTTCAAAGAGCTATCACAAACCGTGTTTGATTTAGAGTTTCAAATATATGTATCCATATAGGAGAAAACAGAGTGAAACCTAAACATGAAAACGGTTACTGCAAAGGAACGGTGTAACCTAGAAGAACGAAATTTGGTGAGCCAAGTGGGATTGGTATACTAATCATTACCTGCAAGTATCATCAAGATTGGTGAAAAAATGTTTGCTGAGATTTCAGAAAACTTGTAGTTTTATGGAAGCTTGGCAACCCCTTTCAATGAAAGTGATTCTCGTCAGTCTCTGCTTGGGGCTACTTCAATAGGACACAAACCATAGTTATAGAACTTCGAACTACATTATTGTGCCAAGTTTCAAAGAGCGAGCACAAACCGTGTTTGATTTAGAGTTCCAACTATATATATCCATATAGGAGAAAACAGAGTGAAACCTAAACATGAAAATGGTTACTACAAATGAACGGTTTAACCTAGAAGAAGGAAATTTGGTGAGCCAAGTGGGATTGGTGTACTGATCATTACCTGCAAGTATCATCAAGATTGGGTGAAAAAATGTTTGCTGAGATTTCAGGAAACTCGTAGTTTTTTGGAAGCTTGGCAACCTGTTTCAATGAATGGGATTCTCGTCAGTCTCTGCTTGGGGCTACTTCAACAGGACACAAACCATAGCGATAGAACTTGGAACTACATTATTGTGCAGGGTTTCAAAGAGCTAGCACACACCGTGTTTGATTTAGAGTTCTAACTACATATATCCATATAGGAGAAACCAGAGTGAAACCTAAACATGAAAACGGTTGCTACAAAGAACGGTTTAACCTAGAAGAACGAAATTTGGTGAGCCAAGTGGGATTGGTGTACTGATCATTATCTGCAAGTATCATCAAGATTGGTGAAAAAATGTTTGCTGAGATTTCAGGAAACTCGTAGTTTTTTGGAAGATTGGCAACCCCTTTCAAAGAAAGTGATTCTCGTCAGTCTCTGCTTGGGGCTACTTCAATAGGACACAAACCATAGCCATAGAACTTGGAACTACATTATTGTGCCAAGTTTCAAAGAGCTAGCACAAACCGTGTTTGATTTAGAGTTCCAACTACATGTATCCCTATAGGAGAAAACAGAGTGAAACCTAAACACGAAAACGGTTACTGCAGAGGAACGGTTTAACCTAGAAGAACGAAATTTGGTGAACCAAGTGGGATTGGTGTACTGATCATTACCTGCAAGTATCAACAAGATTGGGTGAAAAAATGTTTGCTGAGATTTCAGGAAACTCGTAGTTTTACGGAAGCTTGGCAACCACTTTCAATGAAAGTGATTTTCATCAGTCTCTGCTTGGGGCTACTGCAATAGGACACAAACCATAGTGATAGAACTTGGAACTACATTATAGTGCCAAGTTTCAAAGAATTAGCACAAACCGTGTTTGATTTAGAGTTCCAACTACATGTTTCCATATAGGAGAAAACAGAGTGAAACCTAAACATGAAAACGGTTCTTGCAAAGGAACGGTTTAACGTAGAAGAACGAAATTTGGTGAGCCAAGTGGGATTGGATTACTGATCATTACCTGCAAGTATCAACAAGATTGGTGAAAAAATGTTTGCTGAGATTTCAGGAAACTCGTAGTTTTTTGGAAGCTTGGCAACCCCTTTCAATGAAAGTGATTCTCGTCAGTCTCTGCTTGGGGCTACTTCAATAGGACACAAACCATAGCGACAGAACTTGGAACTACATTATTGTGCCAAGTTTCAAAGAGCTAGTACAAACCGTGTTTGATTTAGAGGTCCAACTACATATATCCATATAGGAGAAAACAGAGTCAAACCTATTCATGAAAACGGTTGCTACAAAGGAACGGTTTAACCTAGAAGAACGAAATTTGGTGAGTCAAGTGGGATTGGTGTACTGATCATTACCTGCAAGTATCATCAAGATTGGGTGAAAAAATGTTTGCTGAGATTTCAGGAAACTCGTAGTTTTTTGGAAGCTTGGCAACCTGTTTCAATGAATGGGATTCTCGTCAGTCTCTGCTTGGGGCTACTTCAACAGGACACAAACCATAGCGATAGAACTTGGAACTACATTATTGTGCAGGGTTTCAAAGAGCTAGCACACACCGTGTTTGATTTAGAGTTCCAACTACATATATCCATATAGGAGAAACCAGAGTGAAACCTAAACATGAAAACGGTTGCTACAAAGGAACGGTTTTACGTGGAAGAACGAAATTTGGTGAGCCAAGTGGGATTGGTGTACTGATCATTATCTGCAAGTATCATCAAGATTGGTGAAAAAATGTTTGCTGAGATTTCAGGAAACTCGTAGTGTTTTGGAAGCTTGGCAATCCCTTTCAATGAAAGTGATTCTTGTCAGTCTCTGCTTGGGGCTACTTCAATAGGACACAAACCATAGCGATAGAACTTGGAACTACATTATTGTGCCAAGTTTCAAAGAGCTAAGAGTGAAACCTAAATATGAAAACGGTTACTGCAAAGGAACGGTTTAACCTAGAAGAACAAAATTAGGTGAGCCAAGTGGGATTGGTGTACTAATCATTACCTGCAAGTATCATCAAGATTGGGTGAAAAAACGTTTGCTCAGATTTAAGGAAATAGTAGTTTTTTTGAAGCTTGACAACCCCTTTCAATAAAAGTGATTCTCCTCAGTCTCTGCTTGGGGCTACTTCAATAGGACACAAACCATAGTGATGGAACTTTCAACTACCTTATTGTGCAAAGTTTCAAAGAGCTATCACAAACCGTGTTTGATTTAGAGTTCCAAATATATGTATCCATATAGGAGAAAACAGAGTGAAACCTAAACATGAAAACGGTTACTGCAAAGGAATGGTGTAACCTAGAAGAACGAAATGTGGTGAGCCAAGTGGGATTGGTATACTAATCGTTACCTGCAAGTATCATCAAGATTGGTGAAAAAATGTTTGCTGAGATTTCAGGAAACTCGTAGTTTTTGGAAGCTTGGCAACCACTTTCAATGAAAGTGATTCTCGTCAGTCTCTGCTTGGGGCTACTTCCATCGGACACAAACCATAGCCATAGAACTTGGAACTACATTATTATGCCAAGTTTCAAAAGGTAGCACAAACCGTGTTTGATTTAGAGTTCCAACTACATGTATCCGTATAGGAGAAAACAGAGTGAAACCTAAACATGAAAACGATTACTGCAAAGGAACGGTTTAACCTAGAAGAACGAAATTGGATGAGCCAAGTGGGATTGGTGTACTTATCATTACCTGCCAGTATCATCTAGATTGGGTGAAAAAATGTTTGCTAAAGTTTCAGGAAATCGTAGTTTTTTGGAAGCTTGGCAACCCCTTTCAAAGAAAGTGATTCTCGTCAGTCTCTGGTTAGGGCTACTTCAATAGGACACAAACCATAGCGATTACTTCAATAGGACACAAACCATAGCGATAGAACTTGGAACTACATTATTGTGCCAAGTTTCAAAGAATTGCACAAACCGTGTTTGATTTAGAGTTCCAACTACATGTATCCATATAGGAGAAAACAGAGTGAAACCTAAACATGAAAACGGTTGCTACAAAGGAACGGTTTAACCTAGAAGAACGATATTTGGTGAGCCAAGTGGGATTGGTGTACTGATCATTATCTGCAAGTATCATCAAGATTGGTGAAAAAATGTTTGCTGAGATTTCAGGAAACTCGTAGTTTTTGGGAAGATTGTCAACCCCTTTCAATGAAAGTGATTCTCGTCAGTCTCTGCTTGGGGCGACTTCAATACGACACAAACCATAGCCATAGAACTTGGAACTACATTATTGTGCCAAGTTTCAAAAAGCTAGCACAAACCGTGTTTGATTTAGAGTTCCAACTACATGTATCCGTATAGGAGAAAACAGAGTGAAACCTAAACATGAAAACGGTTACTGCAGAGGAACGGTTTAACCTAGAAGAACGAAATTTGGTGAACCAAGTGGGATTGGTGTACTGATAATTACCTGCAAGTATCATCAAGATTGGGTGAAAAAATGTTTGCTGAGATTTCAGGAAACTCGTAGTTTTACGGAAGCTTGGCAACCACTTTCAATGAAAGTGATTCTCGTCATTCTCTGCTTGGGGCTACTTCAATAGGACACAAAGCGGAGTGATAGAACTTGGAACTGCATTATTGTGCCAAGTTTCAAAGAGCTAGCACAAACCGTGTTTGATTTAGAGTTCCAAATACATGTATCGATATAGGAGAAAACAGAGTGAAACCTAAACCTGAAAACGGTTACTGCAAAGGAATGGTTTAACCTAGAAGAACGAAATTGGATGAGCCAAGTGGGATTGGTGTACTTATCATTACCTGCCAGTATCATCGAGATTGGTTGAAAAAATGTTTGCTAAAGTTTCAGGAAATCGTAGTTTTTTGGAAGCTTGGCAACCCCTTTCAAAGAAAGTGATTCTCGTCAGTCTCTGATTAGGGCTACTTCAATAGGACACAAACCATAGTGATAGAACTTGG
Source organism: Urocitellus parryii (assembly GCF_045843805.1). Classification (NCBI taxonomy): domain Eukaryota; kingdom Metazoa; phylum Chordata; class Mammalia; order Rodentia; family Sciuridae; genus Urocitellus; species Urocitellus parryii. The sequence continues at coordinate 28,875 of NW_027552557.1, read as the reverse complement.
AACTACATTATTGTGCCAAGTTTCAAAGAGCTAGCACAAACCGTGTTTGATTTAGAGTTCCAAATACATGTATCCATATAGGAGAAAACAGAGTGAAACCTAAACATGAAAACGGTTACTGCAAAGGAACGGTTTAACCTAGAAGAACGAAATTTGGTGAGCCAAGTGGGATTGGATTACTGATCATTACCTGCAAGTATCATCAAGATTGGTGAAAAAATGTTTGCTGAGATTTAAGGAAACTCGTAGTTTTTTAGAAGCTTGGCAACCCTTTCAATGAAAGTGATTCTCGTCAGTCTCTGCTTGGGGCTACTTCAATAGGACACAAAACATAGCCATAGAACTTGGAACTACATTATTGTGCCAAGTTTCAAAGAGCTAGCACAAACCGTGTTTGATTTAGAGTTCCAACTACATGTATCCATATAGGAGAAAACAGAGTGAAACCTAAACATGAAAACGGTTACTGCAAAGGAACGGTTTAACCTAGAAGAACGAAATTTGGTGAGCCAAGTGGGATTGGTGTACTGATCATTACCTGCAAGTATCATCAAGATTGGTGAAAAAATGTTTGCTGAGATTTCAGGAAACTCGTAGTGTTTTGGAAGCTTGGCAACCCCTTTCAATGAAAGTGATTCTTGTCAGTCTCTGCTTGAGGCTACTTCAATAGGACACAAACCATAGCGATAGAACTTGGAACTACATTATTGTGCCAAGTTTCAAAGAGCTAAGAGTGAAACCTAAATATGAAAACGGTTACTGCAAAGGAACGGTTTAACCTAGAAGAACAAAATTAGGTGAGCCAAGTGGGATTGGTGTACTAATCATTACCTGCAAGTATCATCAAGATTGGGTGAAAAAACGTTTGCTCAGATTTAAGGAAATAGTAGTTTTTTTGAAGCTTGGCAAACCCTTTCAATAAAAGTGATTCTCCTCAGTCTCTGCTTGGGGCTACTTCAATAGGACACAAACCATAGTGATGGAACTTGCAACTACATTATTGTGCAAAGTTTCAAAGAGCTATCACAAACCGTGTTGATTTAGAGTTCCAAATATATGTATCCATATAGGAGAAAACAGAGTGAAACCTAAACATGAAAACGGATACTGCAAAGGAACGGTGTAACCTAGAAGAACGAAATTTGGTGAGCCAAGTGGGATTGGTATACTAATCGTTACCTGCAAGTATCAACAAGATTGGTGAAAAAATGTTTGCTGAGATTTCAGGAAACTCGTAGTTTTTTGGATGCTTGGCAACCCCTTTCAATGAAAGTGATTCTCCTCAGTCTCTGCTTGGGGCTACTTCAATAGGACACAAAACATAGCGACAGAACTTGGAACTACATTATTGTACCACGTTTCAAAGAGCTAGCACAAACCGTGTTTGATTTAGAGGTCCAACTACATATATCCATATAGGAGAAAACAGAGTGAAACCTAAACATGAAAACGGTTGCTACAAAGGAACGGTTTAACCTAGAAGAACGAAATTTGGTGAGCCAAGTGGGATTGGTGTACTGATCATTACCTGCAAGTATCATCAAGATTGGTGAAAAAATGTTTGCTGAGATTTCAGGAAACTCGTAGATTTTTGGAAGCTTGGCAACCCCTTTCAATGAAAGTGATTCTCGTCAGTCTCTGCTTGGGGCTACTTCAATAGGACACAAACCATAGCGATAGAACTTGGAACTACATTATTGTGCCAAGTTTCAAAAGCTAGCACAAACCGTGTTTGATTTAGAGTTCCAACTACATGTATCCGTATAGGAGAAAACAGAGTGAAACCTAAACATGAAAACGATTACTGCAGAGGAACGGTTTAACCTAGAAGAACGAAATTTGGTGAACCAAGTGGGATTGGTGTACTGATCATTACCTGCAAGTATCATCAAGATTGGGTGAAAAAATGTTTGCTGAGATTTCAGGAAACTCGTAGTTTTACGGAAGCTTGGCAACCCCTTTCAATGAAAGAGATTCTCGTCAGTCTCTGCTTCGGGCTACTTCAATAGGACACAAACCATAGCGATGGAACTTGGAACTACATTATTGTGCCAAGTTTCAAAGAGCTAGCACAAACCGTGTTTGATTTAGAGTTCCAAATACATGTATCCATATAGGAGAAAACAGAGTGAAACCTAAACATGAAAACGGTTACTGCAAAGGAACGGTTTAACCTAGAAGAACAAAATTTGGTGAGCCAAGTGGGATTGGTGTACTAATCATTACCGGCAAGTATCATCAAGATTGGTTGAAAAAACGTTTGCTCAGATTTAAGGAAATCGTAGTTTTTTGGAAGCTTGGCAACCCCTTTGAATGAAAGTGATTCTCGTCAGTCTCTGCTTGGGGCTATTTCAATAGGACACAAACCATAGTGATGGAACTTGGAACTACATTATTGTGCAAATTTTCAAAGAGCTATCACAAACCGTGTTTGATTTAGAGTTTCAAATATATGTATCCATATAGGAGAAAACAGAGTGAAACCTAAACATGAAAACGGTTACTGCAAAGGAACGGTGTAACCTAGAAGAACGAAATTTGGTGAGCCAAGTGGGATTGGTATACTAATCATTACCTGCAAGTATCATCAAGATTGGTGAAAAAATGTTTGCTGAGATTTCAGAAAACTTGTAGTTTTATGGAAGCTTGGCAACCCCTTTCAATGAAAGTGATTCTCGTCAGTCTCTGCTTGGGGCTACTTCAATAGGACACAAACCATAGTTATAGAACTTCGAACTACATTATTGTGCCAAGTTTCAAAGAGCGAGCACAAACCGTGTTTGATTTAGAGTTCCAACTATATATATCCATATAGGAGAAAACAGAGTGAAACCTAAACATGAAAATGGTTACTACAAATGAACGGTTTAACCTAGAAGAAGGAAATTTGGTGAGCCAAGTGGGATTGGTGTACTGATCATTACCTGCAAGTATCATCAAGATTGGGTGAAAAAATGTTTGCTGAGATTTCAGGAAACTCGTAGTTTTTTGGAAGCTTGGCAACCTGTTTCAATGAATGGGATTCTCGTCAGTCTCTGCTTGGGGCTACTTCAACAGGACACAAACCATAGCGATAGAACTTGGAACTACATTATTGTGCAGGGTTTCAAAGAGCTAGCACACACCGTGTTTGATTTAGAGTTCTAACTACATATATCCATATAGGAGAAACCAGAGTGAAACCTAAACATGAAAACGGTTGCTACAAAGAACGGTTTAACCTAGAAGAACGAAATTTGGTGAGCCAAGTGGGATTGGTGTACTGATCATTATCTGCAAGTATCATCAAGATTGGTGAAAAAATGTTTGCTGAGATTTCAGGAAACTCGTAGTTTTTTGGAAGATTGGCAACCCCTTTCAAAGAAAGTGATTCTCGTCAGTCTCTGCTTGGGGCTACTTCAATAGGACACAAACCATAGCCATAGAACTTGGAACTACATTATTGTGCCAAGTTTCAAAGAGCTAGCACAAACCGTGTTTGATTTAGAGTTCCAACTACATGTATCCCTATAGGAGAAAACAGAGTGAAACCTAAACACGAAAACGGTTACTGCAGAGGAACGGTTTAACCTAGAAGAACGAAATTTGGTGAACCAAGTGGGATTGGTGTACTGATCATTACCTGCAAGTATCAACAAGATTGGGTGAAAAAATGTTTGCTGAGATTTCAGGAAACTCGTAGTTTTACGGAAGCTTGGCAACCACTTTCAATGAAAGTGATTTTCATCAGTCTCTGCTTGGGGCTACTGCAATAGGACACAAACCATAGTGATAGAACTTGGAACTACATTATAGTGCCAAGTTTCAAAGAATTAGCACAAACCGTGTTTGATTTAGAGTTCCAACTACATGTTTCCATATAGGAGAAAACAGAGTGAAACCTAAACATGAAAACGGTTCTTGCAAAGGAACGGTTTAACGTAGAAGAACGAAATTTGGTGAGCCAAGTGGGATTGGATTACTGATCATTACCTGCAAGTATCAACAAGATTGGTGAAAAAATGTTTGCTGAGATTTCAGGAAACTCGTAGTTTTTTGGAAGCTTGGCAACCCCTTTCAATGAAAGTGATTCTCGTCAGTCTCTGCTTGGGGCTACTTCAATAGGACACAAACCATAGCGACAGAACTTGGAACTACATTATTGTGCCAAGTTTCAAAGAGCTAGTACAAACCGTGTTTGATTTAGAGGTCCAACTACATATATCCATATAGGAGAAAACAGAGTCAAACCTATTCATGAAAACGGTTGCTACAAAGGAACGGTTTAACCTAGAAGAACGAAATTTGGTGAGTCAAGTGGGATTGGTGTACTGATCATTACCTGCAAGTATCATCAAGATTGGGTGAAAAAATGTTTGCTGAGATTTCAGGAAACTCGTAGTTTTTTGGAAGCTTGGCAACCTGTTTCAATGAATGGGATTCTCGTCAGTCTCTGCTTGGGGCTACTTCAACAGGACACAAACCATAGCGATAGAACTTGGAACTACATTATTGTGCAGGGTTTCAAAGAGCTAGCACACACCGTGTTTGATTTAGAGTTCCAACTACATATATCCATATAGGAGAAACCAGAGTGAAACCTAAACATGAAAACGGTTGCTACAAAGGAACGGTTTTACGTGGAAGAACGAAATTTGGTGAGCCAAGTGGGATTGGTGTACTGATCATTATCTGCAAGTATCATCAAGATTGGTGAAAAAATGTTTGCTGAGATTTCAGGAAACTCGTAGTGTTTTGGAAGCTTGGCAATCCCTTTCAATGAAAGTGATTCTTGTCAGTCTCTGCTTGGGGCTACTTCAATAGGACACAAACCATAGCGATAGAACTTGGAACTACATTATTGTGCCAAGTTTCAAAGAGCTAAGAGTGAAACCTAAATATGAAAACGGTTACTGCAAAGGAACGGTTTAACCTAGAAGAACAAAATTAGGTGAGCCAAGTGGGATTGGTGTACTAATCATTACCTGCAAGTATCATCAAGATTGGGTGAAAAAACGTTTGCTCAGATTTAAGGAAATAGTAGTTTTTTTGAAGCTTGACAACCCCTTTCAATAAAAGTGATTCTCCTCAGTCTCTGCTTGGGGCTACTTCAATAGGACACAAACCATAGTGATGGAACTTTCAACTACCTTATTGTGCAAAGTTTCAAAGAGCTATCACAAACCGTGTTTGATTTAGAGTTCCAAATATATGTATCCATATAGGAGAAAACAGAGTGAAACCTAAACATGAAAACGGTTACTGCAAAGGAATGGTGTAACCTAGAAGAACGAAATGTGGTGAGCCAAGTGGGATTGGTATACTAATCGTTACCTGCAAGTATCATCAAGATTGGTGAAAAAATGTTTGCTGAGATTTCAGGAAACTCGTAGTTTTTTGGAAGCTTGGCAACCACTTTCAATGAAAGTGATTCTCGTCAGTCTCTGCTTGGGGCTACTTCCATCGGACACAAACCATAGCCATAGAACTTGGAACTACATTATTATGCCAAGTTTCAAAAGGTAGCACAAACCGTGTTTGATTTAGAGTTCCAACTACATGTATCCGTATAGGAGAAAACAGAGTGAAACCTAAACATGAAAACGATTACTGCAAAGGAACGGTTTAACCTAGAAGAACGAAATTGGATGAGCCAAGTGGGATTGGTGTACTTATCATTACCTGCCAGTATCATCTAGATTGGGTGAAAAAATGTTTGCTAAAGTTTCAGGAAATCGTAGTTTTTTGGAAGCTTGGCAACCCCTTTCAAAGAAAGTGATTCTCGTCAGTCTCTGGTTAGGGCTACTTCAATAGGACACAAACCATAGCGATTACTTCAATAGGACACAAACCATAGCGATAGAACTTGGAACTACATTATTGTGCCAAGTTTCAAAGAGCTAGCACAAACCGTGTTTGATTTAGAGTTCCAAATACATGTATCCATATAGGAGAAAACAGAGTGAAACCTAAACATGTAAACGGTTACTGCAAAGGAACGGTTTAACCTAGAAGAACGAAATTTGGTGAGCCAAGTGGGATTGGATTACTGATCATTACCTGCAAGTATCATCAAGATTGGTGAAAAAATGTTTGCTGAGATTTAAGGAAACTCGTAGTTTTTTGGAAGCTTGGCAACCCTTTCAATGAAAGTGATTCTCGTCAGTCTCTGCTTGGGACTACTTCAATAGGACACAAACCATAGACATAGAACTTGGAACTACATTATTGTGCCAAGTTTCAAAGACCTAGCACAAACCGTGTTTGATTTAGAGTTCCAACTACATGTATCCATATAGGAGAACACAGAGTGAAACCTAAACATGAAAACGGTTACTGCAAAGGAACGGTTTAACCTAGAAGAACGAAATTTGGTGAGCCAAGTGGGATTGGTGCACTGATCATTACCTGCAGGTATCATCAAGATTGGTGAAAAAATGTTTGCTGAGATTTCAGGAAACTCGTAGTGTTTTGGAAGCTTGGCAATCCCTTTCAATGAAAGTGATTCTTGTCAGTCTCTGCTTGGGGCTACTTCAATAGGACACAAACCATAGCGATAGAACTTGGAACTACATTATTGTGCCAAGTTTCAAAGAGCTAAGAGTGAAACCTAAATATGAAAACGGTTACTGCAAAGGAACGGTTTAACCTAGAAGAACAAAATTAGGTGAGCCAAGTGGGATTGGTGTACTAATCATTACCTGCAAGTATCATCAAGATTGGGTGAAAAAACGTTTGCTCAGATTTAAGTAAATAGTAGTTTTTTTGAAGCTTGGCAACCCCTTTCAATAAAAATGATTCTCCTCAGTCTCTGCTTGGGGCTACTTCAATAGGAAACAAAACATAGCGACAGAACTTGGAACTACATTATTGTGCCAAGTTTCAAAGAGCTAGCACAAACCGTGTTTGATTTAGAGTTCCAACTACATGTATCCAGATAGGAGAAAACAGAGTGAAACCTAAACATGAAAACGGTTGCTAAAAAGGAACGGTTTAACCTAGAAGAATGAAATTTGGTGAGCCAAGTGGGATTGGTGTACTGATCATTATCTGCAAGTATCATCAAGATTGGTGAAAAAATGTTTGCTGAGATTTCAGGAAACTCGTAGTTTTTTGGAAGCTTGGCAACCCCTTTCAATGAAAGTGATTCTCGTCAGTCTCTGCTTGGGGCTACTTCAATAGGACACAAACATAGCCATAGAACTTGGAACTACATTATTGTGCCAAGTTTTAAAGAGCTAGCACAAACCGTGTTTGATTTAGGGTTCCAACTACATGTATCCATATAGGAGAAAACAGAGTGAAACCTAAACATGAAAACGGTTACTGCAAAGGAACGGTTTAACCTAGAAGAACGAAATTTGGTGAGCCAAGTGGGATTGGTGTACTGATCATTACCTGCAAGTATCATCAAGATTGGGTGAAAAATGTTTGGTGAGATTTTAGGAAACTCGTAGTTTTACGGAAGCTTGGCAAAACCCTTTCAATGAAAGTGATTCTCGTCAGTCTCTGCTTCAGGCTACTTCAATAGGACACAAACCATAGCGATAGAACTGGAACTACATTATTGTGCCAAGTTTCAAAGAGCTAGCACAAACCGTGTTTGATTTAGAGTTCCAACTACATGTATCCAGATAGGAGAAAACAGAGTGAAACCTAAACATGAAAACGGTTGCTAAAAAGGAACGGTTTAACCTAGAAGAACGAAATTTGGTGAGCCAAGTGGGATTGGTGTACTGATCATTATCTGCAAGTATCATCAAGATTGGTGAAAAAATGTTTGCTGAGATTTCAGGAAACTCGTAGTTTTTTGGAAGCTTGGCAACCCCTTTCAATGAAAGTGATTCTCGTCAGTCTCTGCTTGGGGCTACTTCAATAGGACACAAACATAGCCATAGAACTTGGAACTACATTATTGTGCCAAGTTTTAAAGAGCTAGCACAAACCGTGTTTGATTTAGGGTTCCAACTACATGTATCCATATAGGAGAAAACAGAGTGAAACCTAAACATGAAAACGGTTACTGCAAAGGAACGGTTTAACCTAGAAGAACGAAATTTGGTGAGCCAAGTGGGATTGGTGTACTGATCATTACCTGCAAGTATCATCAAGATTGGGTGAAAAAATGTTTGGTGAGATTTCAGGAAATTCGTAGTTTTACGGAAGCTTGGCAAAACCCTTTCAATGAAAGTGATTCTCGTCAGTCTCTGCTTCGGGCTACTTCAATAGGACACAAACCATAGCCATAGAACTTGGAACTACATTATTGTGCCAAGTTTCAAAGAATTAGCACAAACCGTGTTTGATTTAGAGTTCCAACTACATGTATCCATACAGGAGAAAACAGAGTGAAACCTAAACATGAAAACGGTTACTGCAAAGGAACGGTTTAACCTAGAAGAACGAAACTTGGTGAGCCAAGTGGGATTGGTGTGCTGATCATTACCTGCAAGTATCATCAAGATTGGGTGAAAAATGTTTGGTGAGATTTCAGGAAACTCGTAGTTTTTTGGAAGGTTGGCAACCTGTTTCAATGAATGGGATTCTCGTCAGTCTCTGCTTGGGGCTACTTCAACAGGACACAAACCATAGCGATAGAACTTGGAACTACATTATTGTGCAGGGTTTCAAAGAGCTAGCACACACCGTGTTTGATTTAGAGTTCCAACTACATATATCCATATAGGAGAAACCAGAGTGAAACCTAAACATGAAAACGGTTGCTACAAAGGAACGGTTTAACCTAGAAGAACAAAATTTGGTGAGCCAAGTGGGATTGGTGTACTGATCATTATCTGCAAGTATCATCAAGATTGGTGAAAAAATGTTTGCTGAGATTTCAGGAAACTCGTAGTGTTTTGGAAGCTTGGCAACCCCTTTCAATGAAAGTGATTCTTGTCAGTCTCTGCTTGGGGCTACTTCAATAGGACACAAACCATAGCCATAGAACTTGGAACTACATTATTGTGCCAAGTTTCAAAGAGCTAGCACAAACCGTGTTTGATTTAGAGTTCCAACTACATGTATCCAGATAGGAGAAAACAGAGTGAAACCTAAACATGAAAACGGTTGCTAAAAAGGAACGGTTTAACCTAGAAGAACGAAATTTGGTGAGCCAAGTGGGATTGGTGTACTGATCATTACCTGCAAGTATCATCAAGATTGGGTGAAAAAATGTTTGCTGAGATTTCAGGAAACTCGTAGTTTTTTGGATGCTTGGCAACCCCTTTCAATGAAAGTGATTCTCGTCAGTCTCTGCTTGGGGCTACTTCAGTAGGACACAAACCATAGCCATAGAACTTGGAACTACATTATTGTGCCAAGTTTCAAAAGCTAGCACAAACCGTGTTTGATTTAGAGATCCAACTACATGTATCCGTATAGGAGAAAAGAGAGTGAAACCTAAACATGAAAACGATTACTGCAGAGGAACGGTTTAACCTAGAAGAACGAAATTTGGTGAACCAAGTGGGATTGGTGTACTGATCATTACCTGCACGTATCATCAAGATTGGGTGAAAAAATATTTGCTGAGATTTCAGGAAACTCGTAGTTTTACGGAAGCTTGGCAACCCCTTTCAATGAAAGTGATTCTCGTCAGTCTCTGCTTCGGGCTACTTCAATAGCACACAAACCATAGCGATAGAACTTGGAACTACATTATTGTGCCAAGTTTCAAAGAATTAGCACAAACCGTGTTTGATTTAGAGTTCCAACTACATGTATCCATATAGGAGAAAACAGAGTGAAACCTAAACATGAAAACGGTTCTTGCAAAGGAATGGTTTAACCTAGAAGAACAAAATTTCGTGAGCCAAGTGGGATTGGTGTACTGATCATTACCTGCAAGTATCATCAAGATTGGGTGAAAAAATGTTTGCTGAGATTTCAGGAAACTCGTAGTTTTTTGGAAGCTTGGCAACCCCTTTCAATGAAAGTGATTCTCGTCAGTCTCTGCTTGGGGCTACATCAATAGGACACAAAACATAGCGACAGAACTTGGAACTACATTATTGTGCAGGGTTTCAAAGAGCTAGCACACACCGTGTTTGATTTAGAGTTCCAAATACATGTATCCATATAGGAGAAAACAGAGTGAAACCTAAACATGAAAACGGTTACTGCAAAGGAACGGTTTAACCTAGAAGAACAAAATTTGGTGAGCCAAGTGGGATTGGTGTACTAATCATTACCTGCAAGTATCATCAAGATTGGGTGAAAAAACGTTTGCTCAGATTTAAGGAAATCGTAGTTTTTTGGAAGCTTGGCAACCCCTTTCTATGTAAGTGATTCTCTTCAGTCTCTGCTTGGGGCTACTTCAATAGGACACAAACCATAGCGGTAGAACTTGGAACTACATTATTGTGCAGGGTTTCAAAGAGCTAGCACACACCGTGTTTGATTTAGAGTTCCAACTACATATATCCATATAGGAGAAACCAGAGTGAAACCCAAACATGAAAACGGTTGCTACAAAGGAACGGTTTAACCTAGAAGAACAAAATTTGGTGAGCCAAGTGGGATTGGTGTACTAATCATTACCTGCAAGTATCATCAAGATTGGGTGAAAAAACGTTTGCTCAGATTTAAGGAAATAGTAGTTTTTTTGAAGCTTGGCAACCCCTTTCAATAAAAGTGATTCTCGTCAGTCTCTGCTTGGGGCTACTTCAATAGGACACAAACCATAGCCATAGAACTTTGAACTATATTATTGTGCCAAGTTTAAAAGAGCTAGCACAAACCTTGTTTGATTTAGAGTTCCAACTACATGTATCCATATAGGAGAAAACAGAGTGAAACCTAAACATGAAAACGGTTACTGCAAAGGAACGGTTTTAACCTAGAAGAACGAAATTTGGTGAGCCAAGTGGGATTGGTGTACTGATCATTACCTGCAAGTATCATCAAGATTGGGTGAAAAAATGTTTGCTGAGATTTCAGGAAACTCGTAGTTTTTTGGAAGCTTGGCAACCCCTTTCAATGAAAGTGATTCTCGTCAGTCTCTGCTTGGGGCTACTTCAATAGGACACAAACCATAGCGATAGAACTTGGAACTATATTATTGTGCCAAGTTTCAAAGAGCTAGCACAAACCGTCTTTGATTTAGAGTTCCAACTACATGTATCCATATAGGAGAAAACAGAGTGAAACCTAAACATGAAAACGGTTGCTAAAAAGGAACGGTTTAACCTAGAAGAACGAAATTTGGTGAGCCAAGTGGGATTGGTGTACTGATAATTATCTGCAAGTATCATCAAGATTGGTGAAAAAATGTTTGCTGAGATTTCAGGAAACTCGTAGTTTTTTGGAAGCTTGGCAAACCCTTTCAATGAAAGTGATTCTCGTCAGTCTCTGCTTGGGGCTACTTCAATAGGACACAAACCATAGCCATAGAACTTGGAACTACATTATTGTGCCAAGTTTCAAAGAGCTAGCACAAACCGTGTTTGATTTAGAGTTCCAACTACATGTATCCATATAGGAAAAAACAGAGTGAAACCTAAACATGAAAACGGTTACTGCAGAGGAACGGTTTAACCTAGAAGAACGAAATTTGGTGAGCCAAGTGGGATTGGTGTACTGATCATTACCTGCAAGTATCATCAAGATTGGTGAAAAAATGTTTGCTGAGATTTCAGGAAACTCGTAGTTTTTTTGGAAGCTTGGCAACCCCTTTCAATGAAAGTGATTCTCGTCAGTCTCTGCTTCGGGCTACTTCAATAGGACACAAACCATAGCCATAGAACTTGGAACTACATTATTGTGCCAAGTTTCAAAGAGCTAGCACAAACCGTGTTTGATTTAGAGTTCCAACTACATGTATCCATATAGGAGAAAACAGAGTGAAACCTAAACATGAAAACGGTTACTGCAAAGGAACGGTTTAACCGATAAGAACGAAATTTGGTGAGCCAAGTGGGATTGGTGTACTGATCATTACCTGCAAGTATCATCAAGATTGGGTAAAAAATGTTTGCTGAGATTTCAGGAAACTCGTAGTTTTTTTGGAAGCTTGGCAACCCCTTTCAATGAAAGTGATTCTCGTCAGTCTCTGCATCGGGCTACTTCAATAGGACACAAACCATAGCCATAGAACTTGGAACTACATTATTGTGCCAAGTTTCAAAGAGCTAGCACAAACCGTGTTTGATTTAGAGTTCCAACTACATGTATCCATATAGGAGAAAACAGAGTGAAACCTAAACATGAAAACGGTTACTGCAAAGGAACGGTTTAACCTAGAAGAACGAAATTTGGTGAGCCAAGTGGGATTGGTGTACTGATCATTACCTGCAAGTATCATCAAGATTGGTGAAAAAATGTTTGGTGAGATTTCAGGAAACTCGTAGTTTTTTTGGAAGCTTGGCAACCCCTTTCAATGAAAGTGATTCTCGTCAGTCTCTGCTTCGGGCTACTTCAATAGGACACAAACCATAGCGATAGAACTTGGAACTACATTATTGTGCCAAGTTTCAAAGAATTAGCACAAACCGTGTTTGATTTAGAGTTCCAACTACATGTATCCATATAGGAGAAAACAGAGTGAAACCTAAACATGAAAAGGGTTCCTGCAAAGGAACGGTTTAACCTAGAAGAACGAAATTTGGTGAGGCAATTGTGATTGGATTACTGATCATTACCTGCAAGTATCATCAAGATTGGTGAAAAAATGTTTGGTGAGATTTCAGGAAACTCGTAGTTTTTTTGGAAGCTTGGCAACCCCTTTCAATGAAAGTGATTCTCGTCAGTCTCTGCTTGGGGCTACTTCAATAGGACACAAACCATAGCCATAGAACTTTGAACTATATTATTGTGCCAAGTTTAAAAGAGCTAGCACAAACCTTGTTTGATTTAGAGTTCCAACTACATGTATCCATATAGGAGAAAACAGAGTGAAACCTAAACATGAAAACGGTTACTGCAAAGGAACGGTTTAACCTAGAAGAACGAAATTTGGTGAGCCAAGTGGGATTGGTGTACTGATCATTACCTGCAAGTATCATCAAGATTGGGTGAAAAAATGTTTGCTGAGATTTCAGGAAACTCGTAGTTTTTTGGAAGCTTGGCAACCCCTTTCAATGAAAGTGATTCTCGTCAGTCTCTGCTTGGGGCTACTTCAATAGGACACAAACCATAGCGATAGAACTTGGAACTATATTATTGTGCCAAGTTTCAAAGAGCTAGCACAAACCGTCTTTGATTTAGAGTTCCAACTACATGTATCCATATAGGAGAAAACAGAGTGAAACCTAAACATGAAAACGGTTGCTAAAAAGGAACGGTTTAACCTAGAAGAACGAAATTTGGTGAGCCAAGTGGGATTGGTGTACTGATAATTATCTGCAAGTATCATCAAGATTGGTGAAAAAATGTTTGCTGAGATTTCAGGAAACTCGTAGTTTTTTGGAAGCTTGGCAAACCCTTTCAATGAAAGTGATTCTCGTCAGTCTCTGCTTGGGGCTACTTCAATAGGACACAAACCATAGCCATAGAACTTGGAACTACATTATTGTGCCAAGTTTCAAAGAGCTAGCACAAACCGTGTTTGATTTAGAGTTCCAACTACATGTATCCATATAGGAAAAAACAGAGTGAAACCTAAACATGAAAACGGTTACTGCAGAGGAACGGTTTAACCTAGAAGAACGAAATTTGGTGAGCCAAGTGGGATTGGTGTACTGATCATTACCTGCAAGTATCATCAAGATTGGTGAAAAAATGTTTGCTGAGATTTCAGGAAACTCGTAGTTTTTTTGGAAGCTTGGCAACCCCTTTCAATGAAAGTGATTCTCGTCAGTCTCTGCTTCGGGCTACTTCAATAGGACACAAACCATAGCCATAGAACTTGGAACTACATTATTGTGCCAAGTTTCAAAGAGCTAGCACAAACCGTGTTTGATTTAGAGTTCCAACTACATGTATCCATATAGGAGAAAACAGAGTGAAACCTAAACATGAAAACGGTTACTGCAAAGGAACGGTTTAACCGATAAGAACGAAATTTGGTGAGCCAAGTGGGATTGGTGTACTGATCATTACCTGCAAGTATCATCAAGATTGGGTAAAAAATGTTTGCTGAGATTTCAGGAAACTCGTAGTTTTTTTGGAAGCTTGGCAACCCCTTTCAATGAAAGTGATTCTCGTCAGTCTCTGCTTCGGGCTACTTCAATAGGACACAAACCATAGCCATAGAACTTGGAACTACATTATTGTGCCAAGTTTCAAAGAGCTAGCACAAACCGTGTTTGATTTAGAGTTCCAACTACATGTATCCATATAGGAGAAAACAGAGTGAAACCTAAACATGAAAACGGTTACTGCAAAGGAACGGTTTAACCTAGAAGAACGAAATTTGGTGAGCCAAGTGGGATTGGTGTACTGATCATTACCTGCAAGTATCATCAAGATTGGTGAAAAAATGTTTGGTGAGATTTCAGGAAACTCGTAGTTTTTTTGGAAGCTTGGCAACCCCTTTCAATGAAAGTGATTCTCGTCAGTCTCTGCTTCGGGCTACTTCAATAGGACACAAACCATAGCGATAGAACTTGGAACTACATTATTGTGCCAAGTTTCAAAGAATTAGCACAAACCGTGTTTGATTTAGAGTTCCAACTACATGTATCCATATAGGAGAAAACAGAGTGAAACCTAAACATGAAAAGGGTTCCTGCAAAGGAACGGTTTAACCTAGAAGAACGAAATTTGGTGAGGCAATTGTGATTGGATTACTGATCATTACCTGCAAGTATCATCAAGATTGGTGAAAAAATGTTTGGTGAGATTTCAGGAAACTCGTAGTTTTTTTGGAAGCTTGGCAACCCCTTTCAATGAAAGTGATTCTCGTCAGTCTCTGCTTGGGGCTACTTCAATAGGACACAAACCATAGCCATAGAACTTTGAACTATATTATTGTGCCAAGTTTAAAAGAGCTAGCACAAACCTTGTTTGATTTAGAGTTCCAACTACATGTATCCATATAGGAGAAAACAGAGTGAAACCTAAACATGAAAACGGTTACTGCAAAGGAACGGTTTAACCTAGAAGAACGAAATTTGGTGAGCCAAGTGGGATTGGTCTACTGATCATTACCTGCAAGTATCATCAAGATTGGGTGAAAAAATGTTTGCTGAGATTTCAGGAAACTCGTAGTTTTTTGGAAGCTTGGCAACCCCTTTCAATGAAAGTGATTCTCGTCAGTCTCTGCTTGGGGCTACTTCAATAGGACACAAACCATAGCGATAGAACTTGGAACTATATTATTGTGCCAAGTTTCAAAGAGCTAGCACAAACCGTCTTTGATTTAGAGTTCCAACTACATGTATCCATATAGGAGAAAACAGAGTGAAACCTAAACATGAAAACGGTTGCTAAAAAGGAACGGTTTAACCTAGAAGAACGAAATTTGGTGAGCCAAGTGGGATTGGTGTACTGATAATTATCTGCAAGTATCATCAAGATTGGTGAAAAAATGTTTGCTGAGATTTCAGGAAACTCGTAGTTTTTTGGAAGCTTGGCAAACCCTTTCAATGAAAGTGATTCTCGTCAGTCTCTGCTTGGGGCTACTTCAATAGGACACAAACCATAGCCATAGAACTTGGAACTACATTATTGTGCCAAGTTTCAAAGAGCTAGCACAAACCGTGTTTGATTTAGTGTTCCAACTACATGTATCCATATAGGAAAAAACAGAGTGAAACCTAAACATGAAAACGGTTACTGCAGAGGAACGGTTTAACCTAGAAGAACGAAATTTGGTGAGCCAAGTGGGATTGGTGTACTGATCATTACCTGCAAGTATCATCAAGATTGGTGAAAAAATGTTTGCTGAGATTTCAGGAAACTCGTAGTTTTTTTGGAAGCTTGGCAACCCCTTTCAATGAAAGTGATTCTCGTCAGTCTCTGCTTCGGGCTACTTCAATAGGACACAAACCATAGCCATAGAACTTGGAACTACATTATTGTGCCAAGTTTCAAAGAGCTAGCACAAACCGTGTTTGATTTAGAGTTCCAACTACATGTATCCATATAGGAGAAAACAGAGGGAAACCTAAACATGAAAACGGTTACTGCAAAGGAACGGTTTAACCTATAAGAACGAAATTTGGTGAGCCAAGTGGGATTGGTGTACTGATCATTACCTGCAAGTATCATCAAGATTGGGTAAAAAATGTTTGCTGAGATTTCAGGAAACTCGTAGTTTTTTTGGAAGCTTGGCAACCCCTTTCAATGAAAGTGATTCTCGTCAGTCTCTGCTTCGGGCTACTTCAATAGGACACAAACCATAGCCATAGAACTTGGAACTACATTATTGTGCCAAGTTTCAAAGAGCTAGCACAAACCGTGTTTGATTTAGAGTTCCAACTACATGTATCCATATAGGAGAAAACAGAGTGAAACCTAAACATGAAAACGGTTACTGCAAAGGAACGGTTTAACCTAGAAGAACGAAATTTGGTGAGCCAAGTGGGATTGGTGTACTGATCATTACCTGCAAGTATCATCAAGATTGGTGAAAAAATGTTTGGTGAGATTTCAGGAAACTCGTAGTTTTTTTGGAAGCTTGGCAACCCCTTTCAATGAAAGTGATTCTCGTCAGTCTCTGCTTCGGGCTACTTCAATAGGACACAAACCATAGCGATAGAACTTGGAACTACATTATTGTGCCAAGTTTCAAAGAATTAGCACAAACCGTGTTTGATTTAGAGTTCCAACTACATGTATCCATATAGGAGAAAACAGAGTGAAACCTAAACATGAAAAGGGTTCCTGCAAAGGAACGGTTTAACCTAGAAGAACGAAATTTGGTGAGGCAATTGTGATTGGATTACTGATCATTACCTGCAAGTATCATCAAGATTGGTGAAAAAATGTTTGGTGAGATTTCAGGAAACTCGTAGTTTTTTTGGAAGCTTGGCAACCCCTTTCAATGAAAGTGATTCTCGTCAGTCTCTGCTTGGGGCTACTTCAATAGGACACAAACCATAGCCATAGAACTTTGAACTATATTATTGTGCCAAGTTTAAAAGAGCTAGCACAAACCTTGTTTGATTTAGAGTTCCAACTACATGTATCCATATAGGAGAAAACAGAGTGAAACCTAAACATGAAAACGGTTACTGCAAAGGAACGGTTTAACCTAGAAGAACGAAATTTGGTGAGCCAAGTGGGATTGGTGTACTGATCATTACCTGCAAGTATCATCAAGATTGGGTGAAAAAATGTTTGCTGAGATTTCAGGAAACTCGTAGTTTTTTGGAAGCTTGGCAACCCCTTTCAATGAAAGTGATTCTCGTCAGTCTCTGCTTGGGGCTACTTCAATAGGACACAAACCATAGCGATAGAACTTGGAACTATATTATTGTGCCAAGTTTCAAAGAGCTAGCACAAACCGTCTTTGATTTAGAGTTCCAACTACATGTATCCATATAGGAGAAAACAGAGTGAAACCTAAACATGAAAACGGTTGCTAAAAAGGAACGGTTTAACCTAGAAGAACGAAATTTGGTGAGCCAAGTGGGATTGGTGTACTGATAATTATCTGCAAGTATCATCAAGATTGGTGAAAAAATGTTTGCTGAGATTTCAGGAAACTCGTAGTTTTTTGGAAGCTTGGCAAACCCTTTCAATGAAAGTGATTCTCGTCAGTCTCTGCTTGGGGCTACTTCAATAGGACACAAACCATAGCCATAGAACTTGGAACTACATTATTGTGCCAAGTTTCAAAGAGCTAGCACAAACCGTGTTTGATTTAGAGTTCCAACTACATGTATCCATATAGGAAAAAACAGAGTGAAACCTAAACATGAAAACGGTTACTGCAGAGGAACGGTTTAACCTAGAAGAACGAAATTTGGTGAGCCAAGTGGGATTGGTGTACTGATCATTACCTGCAAGTATCATCAAGATTGGTGAAAAAATGTTTGCTGAGATTTCAGGAAACTCGTAGTTTTTTTGGAAGCTTGGCAACCCCTTTCAATGAAAGTGATTCTCGTCAGTCTCTGCTTCGGGCTACTTCAATAGGACACAAACCATAGCCATAGAACTTGGAACTACATTATTGTGCCAAGTTTCAAAGAGCTAGCACAAACCGTGTTTGATTTAGAGTTCCAACTACATGTATCCATATAGGAGAAAACAGAGGGAAACCTAAACATGAAAACGGTTACTGCAAAGGAACGGTTTAACCTATAAGAACGAAATTTGGTGAGCCAAGTGGGATTGGTGTACTGATCATTACCTGCAAGTATCATCAAGATTGGGTAAAAAATGTTTGCTGAGATTTCAGGAAACTCGTAGTTTTTTTGGAAGCTTGGCAACCCCTTTCAATGAAAGTGATTCTCGTCAGTCTCTGCTTCGGGCTACTTCAATAGGACACAAACCATAGCCATAGAACTTGGAACTACATTATTGTGCCAAGTTTCAAAGAGCTAGCACAAACCGTGTTTGATTTAGAGTTCCAACTACATGTATCCATATAGGAGAAAACAGAGTGAAACCTAAACATGAAAACGGTTACTGCAAAGGAACGGTTTAACCTAGAAGAACGAAATTTGGTGAGCCAAGTGGGATTGGTGTACTGATCATTACCTGCAAGTATCATCAAGATTGGTGAAAAAATGTTTGGTGAGATTTCAGGAAACTCGTAGTTTTTTTGGAAGCTTGGCAACCCCTTTCAATGAAAGTGATTCTCGTCAGTCTCTGCTTCGGGCTACTTCAATAGGACACAAACCATAGCGATAGAACTTGGAACTACATTATTGTGCCAAGTTTCAAAGAATTAGCACAAACCGTGTTTGATTTAGAGTTCCAACTACATGTATCCATATAGGAGAAAACAGAGTGAAACCTAAACATGAAAAGGGTTCCTGCAAAGGAACGGTTTAACCTAGAAGAACGAAATTTGGTGAGGCAATTGTGATTGGATTACTGATCATTACCTGCAAGTATCATCAAGATTGGTGAAAAAATGTTTGGTGAGATTTCAGGAAACTCGTAGTTTTTTTGGAAGCTTGGCAACCCCTTTCAATGAAAGTGATTCTCGTCAGTCTCTGCTTGGGGCTACTTCAATAGGACACAAACCATAGCCATAGAACTTTGAACTATATTATTGTGCCAAGTTTAAAAGAGCTAGCACAAACCTTGTTTGATTTAGAGTTCCAACTACATGTATCCATATAGGAGAAAACAGAGTGAAACCTAAACATGAAAACGGTTACTGCAAAGGAACGGTTTAACCTAGAAGAACGAAATTTGGTGAGCCAAGTGGGATTGGTGTACTGATCATTACCTGCAAGTATCATCAAGATTGGGTGAAAAAATGTTTGCTGAGATTTCAGGAAACTCGTAGTTTTTTGGAAGCTTGGCAACCCCTTTCAATGAAAGTGATTCTCGTCAGTCTCTGCTTGGGGCTACTTCAATAGGACACAAACCATAGCGATAGAACTTGGAACTATATTATTGTGCCAAGTTTCAAAGAGCTAGCACAAACCGTCTTTGATTTAGAGTTCCAACTACATGTATCCATATAGGAGAAAACAGAGTGAAACCTAAACATGAAAACGGTTGCTAAAAAGGAACGGTTTAACCTAGAAGAACGAAATTTGGTGAGCCAAGTGGGATTGGTGTACTGATAATTATCTGCAAGTATCATCAAGATTGGTGAAAAAATGTTTGCTGAGATTTCAGGAAACTCGTAGTTTTTTGGAAGCTTGGCAAACCCTTTCAATGAAAGTGATTCTCGTCAGTCTCTGCTTGGGGCTACTTCAATAGGACACAAACCATAGCCATAGAACTTGGAACTACATTATTGTGCCAAGTTTCAAAGAGCTAGCACAAACCGTGTTTGATTTAGAGTTCCAACTACATGTATCCATATAGGAAAAAACAGAGTGAAACCTAAACATGAAAACGGTTACTGCAGAGGAACGGTTTAACCTAGAAGAACGAAATTTGGTGAGCCAAGTGGGATTGGTGTACTGATCATTACCTGCAAGTATCATCAAGATTGGTGAAAAAATGTTTGCTGAGATTTCAGGAAACTCGTAGTTTTTTTGGAAGCTTGGCAACCCCTTTCAATGAAAGTGATTCTCGTCAGTCTCTGCTTCGGGCTACTTCAATAGGACACAAACCATAGCCATAGAACTTGGAACTACATTATTGTGCCAAGTTTCAAAGAGCTAGCACAAACCGTGTTTGATTTAGAGTTCCAACTACATGTATCCATATAGGAGAAAACAGAGTGAAACCTAAACATGAAAACGGTTACTGCAAAGGAACGGTTTAACCTATAAGAACGAAATTTGGTGAGCCAAGTGGGATTGGTGTACTGATCATTACCTGCAAGTATCATCAAGATTGGGTAAAAAATGTTTGCTGAGATTTCAGGAAACTCGTAGTTTTTTTGGAAGCTTGGCAACCCCTTTCAATGAAAGTGATTCTCGTCAGTCTCTGCTTCGGGCTACTTCAATAGGACACAAACCATAGCCATAGAACTTGGAACTACATTATTGTGCCAAGTTTCAAAGAGCTAGCACAAACCGTGTTTGATTTAGAGTTCCAACTACATGTATCCATATAGGAGAAAACAGAGTGAAACCTAAACATGAAAACGGTTACTGCAAAGGAACGGTTTAACCTAGAAGAACGAAATTTGGTGAGCCAAGTGGGATTGGTGTACTGATCATTACCTGCAAGTATCATCAAGATTGGTGAAAAAATGTTTGGTGAGATTTCAGGAAACTCGTAGTTTTTTTGGAAGCTTGGCAACCCCTTTCAATGAAAGTGATTCTCGTCAGTCTCTGCTTCGGGCTACTTCAATAGGACACAAACCATAGCCATAGAACTTGGAACTACATTATTGTGCCAAGTTTCAAAGAGCTAGCACAAACCGTGTTTGATTTAGAGTTCCAACTACATGTATCCATATAGGAGAAAACAGAGTGAAACCTAAACATGAAAACGGTTACTGCAAAGGAACGGTTTAACCTAGAAGAACGAAATTTGGTGAGCCAAGTGGGATTGGTGTACTGATCATTACCTGCAAGTATCATCAAGATTGGGTGAAAAAATGTTTGCTGAGATTTCAGGAAACTCGTAGTTTTTTTGGAAGCTTGGCAACCCCTTTCTATGAAAGTGATTCTCGTCAGTCTCTGCTTCGGGCTACTTCAATCGGACACAAACCATAGCCATAGAACTTGGAACTACATTATTGTGCCAAGTTTCAAAGAGCTAGCACAAACCGTGTTTGATTTAGAGTTCCAACTACATGTATCCATATAGGAGAAAACAGAGTGAAACCTAAACATGAAAACGGTTACTGCAAAGGAACGGTTTAACCTAGAAGAACGAAATTTGGTGAGCCAAGTGGGATTGGATTACTGATCATGACCTGCAAGTATCATCAAGATTGGTGAAAAAATGTTTGGTGAGATTTCAGGAAACTCGTAGTTTTTTTGGAAGCTTGGCAACCCCTTTCAATGAAAGTGATTCTCGTCAGTCTCTGCTTCGGGCTACTTCAATAGGACACAAACCATAGCGATAGAACTTGGAACTACATTATTGTGCCAAGTTTCAAAGAATTAGCACAAACCGTGTTTGATTTAGAGTTCCAACTACATGTATCCATATAGGAGAAAACAGAGTGAAACCTAAACATGAAAAGGGTTCCTGCAAAGGAACGGTTTAACCTAGAAGAACGAAATTTGGTGAGGCAATTGTGATTGGATTACTGATCATTACCTGCAAGTATCATCAAGATTGGTGAAAAAATGTTTGGTGAGATTTCAGGAAACTCGTAGTTTTTTTTGGAAGCTTGGCAACCCCTTTCAATGAAAGTGATTCTCGTCAGTCTCTGCTTGGGGCTACTTCAATAGGACACAAACCATAGCCATAGAACTTTGAACTATATTATTGTGCCAAGTTTAAAAGAGCTAGCACAAACCTTGTTTGATTTAGAGTTCCAACTACATGTATCCATATAGGAGAAAACAGAGTGAAACCTAAACATGAAAACGGTTACTGCAAAGGAACGGTTTAACCTAGAAGAACGAAATTTGGTGAGCCAAGTGGGATTGGTGTACTGATCATTACCTGCAAGTATCATCAAGATTGGGTGAAAAAATGTTTGCTGAGATTTCAGGAAACTCGTAGTTTTTTGGAAGCTTGGCAACCCCTTTCAATGAAAGTGATTCTAGTCAGTCTCTGCTTGGGGCTACTTCAATAGGACACAAACCATAGCGATAGAACTTGGAACTACATTATTGTGCCAAGTTTCAAAGAGCTAGCACAAACCGTGTTTGATTTAGAGTTCCAACTACATGTATCCATATAGGAGAAAACAGAGTGAAACCTAAACATGAAAACGGTTACTAAAAAGGATCGGTTTAACCTAGAAGAACGAAATTTGGTGAGCCAAGTGGGATTGGTGTACTGATCATTATCTGCAAGTATCATCAAGATTGGTGAAAAAATGTTTGCTGAGATTTCAGGAAACTCGTAGTTTTTTGGAAGCTTGGCAACCCCTTTCAATGAAAGTGATTCTCGTCAGTCTCTGCTTTGGGCTACTTCAATAGGACACAAACCATAGCCATAGAACTTGGAACTACATTATTGTGCCAAGTTTCAAAGAGCTAGCACAAACCGTGTTTGATTTAGAGTTCCAACTACATGTATCCATATAGGAGAAAGCAGAGTGAAATCTAAACATGAAAACGGTTACTGCAAAGGAACGGTTTAACCTAGAAGAACGAAATTTGGTGAGCCAAGTGGGATTGGTCTACTGATCATTACCTGCAAATATCATCAAGATTGGGTGAAAAAATGTTTGCTGAGATTTCAGGAAACTCGTAGTTTTTTGGAAGCTTGGCAACCCCTTTCAATGAAAGTGATTCTCGTCAGTCTCTGCTTCGGGCTACTTCAATAGGACACAAACCATAGCGATAGAACTTGGAACTACATTATTGTGCCAAGTTTCAAAGAGCTAGCACAAACCGCGTTTGATTAAGAGTTCCAACTACATGTATCCATATAGGAGAAAATAGAGGGAAACCTAAACATGAAAACGGTTGCTACAAAGGAACGGTTTAACCTAGAAGAACGAAATTTGGTGAGCCAAGTGGGATTGATGTACTGATAATTATCTGCAAGTATCATCAAGATTGGTGAAAAAATGTTTGCTGAGATTTCAGGAAACTCGTAGTTTTTTGGAAGCTTGGCAAACCCTTTCAATGAAAGTGATTCTCGTCAGTCTCTGCTTCGGGCTACTTCAATAGGACACAAACCATAGCCATAGAACTTGGAACTACATTATTGTGCAGGGTTTCAAAGAGCTAGCCCACACCGTGTTTGATTTAGAGTTCCAACTACATGTATCCATATAGGAGAAAACAGAGTGAAACCTAAACATGAAAACGGTTACTGCAAAGGAACGGTTTAACCTAGAAGAACGAAATTTAGTGAGCCAAGTGGGACTGGATTACTGATCATTACCTGCAAGTATCATCAAGATTGGTGAAAAAATGTTTGGTGAGATTTCAGGAAACTCGTAGTTTTTTTGGAAGCTTGGCAACCCCTTTCAATGAAAGTGATTC
The DNA here is from genome assembly GCF_045843805.1 of Urocitellus parryii. NCBI lineage: Eukaryota > Metazoa > Chordata > Mammalia > Rodentia > Sciuridae > Urocitellus > Urocitellus parryii. The sequence continues at coordinate 5,308 of NW_027552557.1, read as the reverse complement.
TCGTCAGTCTCTGCTTCGGGCTACTTCAATAGGACACAAACCATAGCGATAGAACTTGGAACTACATTATTGTGCCAAGTTTCAAAGAATTAGCACAAACCGTGTTTGATTTAGAGTTCCAACTACATGTATCCATATAGGAGAAAACAGAGTGAAACCTAAACATGAAAAGGGTTCCTGCAAAGGAACGGTTTAACCTAGAAGAACGAAATTTGGTGAGGCAATTGTGATTGGATTACTGATCATTACCTGCAAGTATCATCAAGATTGGTGAAAAAATGTTTGGTGAGATTTCAGGAAACTCGTAGTTTTTTTGGAAGCTTGGCAACCCCTTTCAATGAAAGTGATTCTCATCAGTCTTTGCTTGGGGCTACTTCAATAGGACACAAACCATAGCCATAGAACTTTGAACTATATTATTGTGCCAAGTTTAAAAGAGCTAGCACAAACCTTGTTTGATTTAGAGTTCCAACTACATGTATCCATATAGGAGAAAACAGAGTGAAACCTAAACATGAAAACGGTTACTGCAAAGGAACGGTTTAACCTAGAAGAACGAAATTTGGTGAGCCAAGTGGGATTGGTGTACTGATCATTACCTGCAAGTATCATCAAGATTGGGTGAAAAAATGTTTGCTGAGATTTCAGGAAACTCGTAGTTTTTTGGAAGCTTGGCAACCCCTTTCAATGAAAGTGATTCTCGTCAGTCTCTGCTTGGGGCTACTTCAATAGGACACAAACCATAGCGATAGAACTTGGAACTATATTATTGTGCCAAGTTTCAAAGAGCTAGCACAAACCGTCTTTGATTTAGAGTTCCAACTACATGTATCCATATAGGAGAAAACAGAGTGAAACCTAAACATGAAAACGGTTGCTAAAAAGGAACGGTTTAACCTAGAAGAACGAAATTTGGTGAGCCAAGTGGGATTGGTGTACTGATCATTATCTGCAAGTATCATCAAGATTGGTGAAAAAATGTTTGCTGAGATTTCAGGAAACTCGTAGTTTTTTGGAAGCTTGGCAACCCCTTTCAATGAAAGTGATTCTCGTCAGTCTCTGCTTTGGGCTACTTCAATAGGACACAAACCATAGCCATAGAACTTGGAACTACATTATTGTGCCAAGTTTCAAAGAGCTAGCACAAACCGTGTTTGATTTAGAGTTCCAACTACATGTATCCATATAGGAGAAAGCAGAGTGAAATCTAAACATGAAAACGGTTACTGCAAAGGAACGGTTTAACCTAGAAGAACGAAATTTGGTGAGCCAAGTGGGATTGGTCTACTGATCATTACCTGCAAATATCATCAAGATTGGGTGAAAAAATGTTTGCTGAGATTTCAGGAAACTCGTAGTTTTTTGGAAGCTTGGCAACCCCTTTCAATGAAAGTGATTCTCGTCAGTCTCTGCTTCGGGCTACTTCAATAGGACACAAACCATAGCGATAGAACTTGGAACTACATTATTGTGCCAAGTTTCAAAGAGCTAGCACAAACCGCGTTTGATTAAGAGTTCCAACTACATGTATCCATATAGGAGAAAATAGAGGGAAACCTAAACATGAAAACGGTTGCTACAAAGGAACGGTTTAACCTAGAAGAACGAAATTTGGTGAGCCAAGTGGGATTGATGTACTGATAATTATCTGCAAGTATCATCAAGATTGGTGAAAAAATGTTTGCTGAGATTTCAGGAAACTCGTAGTTTTTTGGAAGCTTGGCAAACCCTTTCAATGAAAGTGATTCTCGTCAGTCTCTGCTTGGGGCTACTTCAATAGGACACAAACCATAGCCATAGAACTTGGAACTACATTATTGTGCCAAGTTTTAAAGAGCTAGCACAAACCGTGTTTGATTTAGAGTTCCAACTACATGTATCCATATAGGAAAAAACAGAGTGAAACCTAAACATGAAAACGGTTACTGCAGAGGAACGGTTTAACCTAGAAGAACGAAATTTGGTGAGCCAAGTGGGATTGGTGTACTGATCATTACCTGCAAGTATCATCAAGATTGGTGAAAAAATGTTTGCTGAGATTTCAGGAAACTCGTAGTTTTTTTGGAAGCTTGGCAACCCCTTTCAATGAAAGTGATTCTCGTCAGTCTCTGCTTCGGGCTACTTCAATAGGACACAAACCATAGCCATAGAACTTGGAACTACATTATTGTGCCAAGTTTCAAAGAGCTAGCACAAACCGTGTTTGATTTAGAGTTCCAACTACATGTATCCATATAGGAGAAAACAGAGTGAAACCTAAACATGAAAACGGTTACTGCAAAGGAACGGTTTAACCTAGAAGAACGAAATTTGGTGAGCCAAGTGGGATTGGTGTACTGATCATTACCTGCAAGTATCATCAAGATTGGGTGAAAAAATGTTTGCTGAGATTTCAGGAAACTCGTAGTTTTTTTGGAAGCTTGGCAACCCCTTTCAATGAAAGTGATTCTCGTCAGTCTCTGCTTCGGGCTACTTCAATCGGACACAAACCATAGCCATAGAACTTGGAACTACATTATTGTGCCAAGTTTCAAAGAGCTAGCACAAACCGTGTTTGATTTAGAGTTCCAACTACATGTATCCATATAGGAGAAAACAGAGTGAAACCTAAACATGAAAACGGTTACTGCAAAGGAACGGTTTAACCTAGAAGAACGAAATTTGGTGAGCCAAGTGGGATTGGATTACTGATCATGACCTGCAAGTATCATCAAGATTGGTGAAAAAATGTTTGGTGAGATTTCAGGAAACTCGTAGTTTTTTTGGAAGCTTGGCAACCCCTTTCAATGAAAGTGATTCTCGTCAGTCTCTGCTTCGGGCTACTTCAATAGGACACAAACCATAGCGATAGAACTTGGAACTACATTATTGTGCCAAGTTTCAAAGAATTAGCACAAACCGTGTTTGATTTAGAGTTCCAACTACATGTATCCATATAGGAGAAAACAGAGTGAAACCTAAACATGAAAAGGGTTCCTGCAAAGGAACGGTTTAACCTAGAAGAACGAAATTTGGTAGGCAATTGTGATTGGATTACTGATCATTACCTGCAAGTATCATCAAGATTGGTGAAAAAATGTTTGGTGAGATTTCAGGAAACTCGTAGTTTTTTGGAAGCTTGGCAACCCCTTTCAATGAAAGTGATTCTCGTCAGTCTCTGCTTGGGGCTACTTCAATAGGACACAAACCATAGCGATAGAACTTGGAACTACATTATTGTGCCAAGTTTCAAAGAGCTAGCACAAACCGCGTTTGATTTAGAGTTCCAACTACATGTATCCATATAGGAGAAAACAGAGTGAAACCTAAACATGAAAACGGTTGCTAAAAAGGAACGGTTTAACCTAGAAGAACGAAATTTGGTGAGCCAAGTGGGATTGGTGTACTGATCATTATCTGCAAGTATCATCAAGATTGGTGAAAAAATGTTTGCTGAGATTTCAGGAAACTCGTAGTTTTTTGGAAGCTTGGCAACCCCTTTCAATGAAAGTGATTCTCGTCAGTCTCTGCTTTGGGCTACTTCAATAGGACACAAACCATAGCCATAGAACTTGGAACTACATTATTGTGCCAAGTTTCAAAGAGCTAGCACAAACCGTGTTTGATTTAGAGTTCCAACTACATGTATCCATATAGGAGAAAGCAGAGTGAAATCTAAACATGAAACGGTTACTGCAAAGGAACGGTTTAACCTAGAAGAACGAAATTTGGTGAGCCAAGTGGGATTGGTCTACTGATCATTACCTGCAAATATCATCAAGATTGGGTGAAAAAATGTTTGCTGAGATTTCAGGAAACTCGTAGTTTTTTGGAAGCTTGGCAACCCCTTTCAATGAAAGTGATTCTCGTCAGTCTCTGCTTCGGGCTACTTCAATAGGACACAAACCATAGCGATAGAACTTGGAACTACATTATTGTGCCAAGTTTCAAAGAGCTAGCACAAACCGCGTTTGATTAAGAGTTCCAACTACATGTATCCATATAGGAGAAAATAGAGGGAAACCTAAACATGAAAACGGTTGCTACAAAGGAACGGTTTAACCTAGAAGAACGAAATTTGGTGAGCCAAGTGGGATTGATGTACTGATAATTATCTGCAAGTATCATCAAGATTGGTGAAAAAATGTTTGCTGAGATTTCAGGAAACTCGTAGTTTTTTGGAAGCTTGGCAAACCCTTTCAATGAAAGTGATTCTCGTCAGTCTCTGCTTGGGGCTACTTCAATAGGACACAAACCATAGACATAGAACTTGGAACTACATTATTGTGCCAAGTTTTAAAGAGCTAGCACAAACCGTGTTTGATTTAGAGTTCCAACTACATGTATCCATATAGGAAAAAAACAGAGTGAAACCTAAACATGAAAACGGTTACTGCAGAGGAACGGTTTAACCTAGAAGAACGAAATTTGGTGAGCCAAGTGGGATTGGTGTACTGATCATTACCTGCAAGTATCATCAAGATTGGTGAAAAAATGTTTGCTGAGATTTCAGGAAACTCGTAGTTTTTTTGGAAGCTTGGCAACCCCTTTCAATGAAAGTGATTCTCGTCAGTCTCTGCTTTGGGCTACTTCAATAGGACACAAACCATAGCCATAGAACTTGGAACTACATTATTGTGCCAAGTTTCAAAGAGCTAGCACAAACCGTGTTTGATTTAGAGTTCCAACTACATGTATCCATATAGGAGAAAACAGAGTGAAACCTAAACATGAAAACGGTTACTGCAAAGGAACGGTTTAACCTAGAAGAACGAAATTTGGTGAGCCAAGTGGGATTGGTGTACTGATCATTACCTGCAAGTATCATCAAGATTGGGTGAAAAAATGTTTGCTGAGATTTCAGGAAACTCGTAGTTTTTTTGGAAGCTTGGCAACCCCTTTCAATGAAAGTGATTCTCGTCAGTCTCTGCTTCGGGCTACTTCAATAGGACACAAACCATAGCCATAGAACTTGGAACTACATTATTGTGCCAAGTTTCAAAGAGCTAGCACAAACCGTCTTTGATTTAGAGTTCCAACTACATGTATCCATATAGGAGAAAACAGAGTGAAACCTAAACATGAAAACGGTTACTGCAAAGGAACGGTTTAACCTAGAAGAACGAAATTTGGTGAGCCAAGTGGGATTGGATTACTGATCATTACCTGCAAGTATCATCAAGATTGGTGAAAAAATGTTTGGTGAGATTTCAGGAAACTCGTAGTTTTTTTGGAAGCTTGGCAACCCCTTTCAATGAAAGTGATTCTCGTCAGTCTCTGCTTCGGGCTACTTCAATAGGACACAAACCATAGCGATAGAACTTGGAAC